>NW_019385823.1:90490-118018 GCF_000671375.1 Centruroides sculpturatus | reverse complement strand
GTATTGCTGCTCGGAGTAATGACATTTGCCTAAGTCATTTTAGAAACATTTTAAAAAGTAGGCAAAGCCAAACCTCTTTGGATAGATATTTTACCAAGCGACCTCTATCCAGTGAAAGTGCCGGTGGAAGTGAAGGAGAGAAAACAAAAAGCAGTGAATAAAAATTAAAAAAGAAAAAATAATAATAAAAAAATTAGTGTTGTTTTATAAGTTATTTTTAAGTTCTTGTTACATTATGTTATGTAAGTTAAGTTTTTAGTATCATTTCCCTTCTCCCTCTTCCGCCACCAGTTTACACCTTCACCGTCGTCTATGTCAAAGGTAAAGTGCAAATAAAACTACATTTTTTTAATCAATTATTATTCTATTATGGTTATTTATATATTTAGAAGTACAAAATGCATTTTTCATTGTTTTCCTTACTATACATATTTTTTTTTAATGCACTGCTTAGCTTTAATTTGAGTGTGTTTTGGTGTTGGAACGAATTATTTGGTTTTACATGTAATCGTATGGGGAAAAATGATTCACCTTACGACATTTTCATGATACGATCTCAGTTTCGGAACGAATTAATTTCGTATCCTGAGGTACCACTGTAACTAATTTCGTTGTTTTTTTAATTACCTTATTAAAAATGTCTTTTTCAATAGTACCGGGGTCGCGGGTCACTTGGCTTTTATAAAAAGGGGTCGTCACCCGAAAAAGATTGGGAACCGTTGGATTATAAGCTTATGCAAACTATTAATTATAGCTTCGACGATATTTAACAAAGGTATAGAATAACGCAATAAAACAGTGTCTAGACATAAATATTTGTTTGTAATTCAAAATGACCTTCGCAACACAAGATAATATTGCTGTTCAAGGCAGCTACACAGCAAGTACTTACGAACGCTACTTCCGTGTTAGAAACGCGTTATTATATTAATTTTTTGTTAATTTATTGAATTATTAATTACTAATTAACATATTCTTTAATTTTATATGTTAAATTAAATAGCTTTACTTGATTATATTCGAAATGTATTTTAATTTGTAAAATAATATTAATAAATATAGGCTAAATTATACGATATTGAAACTACGGTGGCTCTGTATAATTGTTGAATAGGTTTCTTACGATTCATCGATTTGCTCATGTTAAGTTTAAAATTTTTATATTTAGGGTGAATTATAAAATGAATATAAATTTAATTTGAGTGTAAAGAATTATAATATTGTTATTAATATTGTATTTTATAGTTCACTGATAATAATTAAAATAAATGTGATAACTTCATTACAGTTTATTTTTTTATAGTAGAATTTTACGAATTATAATTAGTTATAACCTAATTACTGTAATACATATTTACCGTATTGTTGTATATAAATTAATATTATTCATGATATTAAGTATTCAAATAATCATTTAGTACGTTTAGTTTTAGAAAGGAATTAAATGAAAATTTTTGTATTTACGAATATTATAAACAGCATCAATATAAATAAGTGTGCACATACTTCAGCAATAATATCTCTATTCATAAAAAAGATTACAATGTAAAATTATTAACTATCCATTAACGCAGATGTCTTAAATGTGCTGCAAATTAATGAGGACTTATGAAATTCTTTTCTAAATATTATTTTATGATGTGATTAAAAATAATTTAAAAGATCCATTTTACAAAATTTTGATATATTTCGCTACTTTATTTTTTATTTAATGAGCGTAAACAGGAAAGGTGCAAGCAGTCTTATGCTTACATCAGTTTTATGCATAAATCAACAACGATTTGCTTAACTCTTCTGGTAACATGTAAAATTCGTGTTAGGCCGTCTGTTATAATACTTTTTTGGCAAACTATTTTAATTTTTAACTATTATGAAATAGCACAAATCTTAGTTTTGAGGTTTGGGATACGTTTTATATAAAACTGTAAATTCTAATAAAAAGTAAAGTCGTCATTAAGTCCGAACCTACTAAAAATACACGCGAGCCCTTTTATTTCCTCACCCCTCGATCATTAATTACCTAAATTTATAACGTCAGTCTTCTTAATAAACAAACATTCCTGCAAAATTTCAGGAATTTTCGACAAAAAGTACACGAGTTATTAACCATATTAAGCAGGATGAACAAAATCGTGCTCTCAAAACACACAATAACGTTTAGCCTATACATAGAGAATTTACCCGCATTTTTTCTTTTTTTCTTTGCATCTCTCGACATTTTCCGGTGTTTAAGTCCAAAATATAAAAATATTAAGAAAATCATGTTTTGACTGATGGCTTTACTTTTCTTCTGTTATATGGGCCTACCTATAGCAGCCGGAAAAGTAAAACGTAAAGAAACTGAGTATAATAAAAAATTAAAACGTTGCAAATTTTGCGTACTGAACAGATGTCTACACACACTGTGTACAATATAATGTCGTACAGATTACTTCTTAATAAAAAAACGCGTTTGGATGTTCTATAATCTATGTATATAATGGTAATAAGTGCAGAGCTTAACAGTTAAGAGTTGAAAGTTGGAAATTGAAATTTGGTAAACAGTTAGGGTACCTCACGAGAACGCACACTACGAAAGGATTTTTCGAAATTCCCCCTTCCATAGGGAAGTGGAAAATGATTAAGGTTTACCCTGAAGAACTCGGCTTCTATTGTGCTATTTTAGATGCGTTTCTTTGCGTTTTTGCGAGAAACCGACATATTTTCAGACCCGTGTAAAAATTCTCTAATTAGTCTGGAAACGGGCACCTAATTGTTGAATACTGTGAAAACGGGTAAGATTGCCTAAAATGTAATTACCTTAATCTTCGCTATCGTTACTTTTTTCCCTAGAAACGCCGGGCTTATCTGCTAGTATATAGATACACGAATCTCTACGTAATGATTTAAATTTATTGTATATTTTTATATTATTTCTTACAGATATAAAGAAAATATAAATCTATATTAAGTTTAATATTTTAAGGCATCGCTAAACGTCATTAAAAGTCGACCAATTAAGAGGATATATATGTAATCACTTATATTTACTTGCTAACTATTTAAATATAACATATTTTAATTCACTTACATTGTAGAGTCCAGCCTTTATTTTGCTTTAAATCATTTAATAAACGCATCCCACCTTCGATACAGGCGCGAGTGACGTTTACTTCTTCAGTAATTTTCAACATGAGGGGATGCATCAATCGAGCGACATTACTCGTGACATAATTAAATATATCGTAAAAATCGTTTAAAATACGACCAGCTATTTCTACGTCATCAGAAACTACACCTTTATTCGACTTCGAGGAATTTTCAACAATCGCGAAATCAGCAAAAGGAATTACCAAAACGAAAACACAGGCAAGAATTATTCGATTCCTCATGATTTTAACTGCAGAATTATTTCTGAGAATACTGAGTTGTTCAGTAATATTTATATATTAATTTCATTAATCAAAAAAATTTCTATCGAAAATTGGAACAAAGCCAACAAATTTTAACCGGTAAATATAATAAAAAATCGCATTTATCAATATGATAATTTTGGCATATCTGTTTGATCTGTTTGATCTGATGATAATTTTGGCATATCTGTTTGATCTGATGATGCCTTTGATCTGTTTTGTATCTATGAAACTTGAAAATCAACAAAAGAAAGAAAATGAATAACTTCGAGAAATAATGGAGAGGTTGCGGCCGACGTTTTCAACGCGAAAACGTGTACGTCGGGCGTTCAGCGCCGCCTTCCTGTGTGTCTAGAAGCTTGACAATGGCATTTGGAACGTCGAGCATGATTCCACTGACGTTCCAAACGTTATTGTAAAACATCTAGACTCACAGGAAGGCAACGCTGAACGTTCGACGTACACGTTTTCGCGTTGAAAACATCGGCCGCAACCTCTCCATTATTTCTCGAAGTTATTCATTTTCTTTCTTTTCTTGATTTTCAAGTTTCATAGATACAAAACAGATCAAAGGCAGAGATATGCCAAAATTATCATATTGATAAATTTGACTTTTTATTACATTTACCGGTTAAAATTTGTTGACTTAGTTCCAATTTTCGATAGAAATTTTTCCGCAACTCGGCCGCAACCTCTGTAATAGAACAAATCAATTAACATCTTTAATTAAGGAAAAAGTAAAATTTTCAATGGAGTTGGTTAACGACTAATTTAAAAAACTTCGTTCAAGAAACTTCTCATTAAGATGGGACTTCTAGAAATATATTTAGAAGAGCCCGCTGCTAACAATTAATCGATAAGCTTTTGTTTAAAACAACAAGTGATATGGTTTTGATGTTTAAATAAAACAATTTTTTCAATTGCAAATGGCGGGCTTTTCTGAACTTAGCTCTAGAAGTCGGATTTTCTTGCACACGTACTTTACATTTAATGTTTTCCGGTTGAATTGTTTAAAATACTTGCTTAATTTATAACTGTTAAAAATTTAAACTGAATTATTACGAAGATTTCGTGTTTTAATTATTTCGATTTGGTCTAAAAATGGTAACGAAAACGTGGTTATTTATGTTATTCGTAATGCTACTAAACGAGAGTTGTGATGCTTATAAAAATGTATCGTAAAAAAACAGATTTGTCGTCTGTGTAACAAATAATTTCTTATTCTATATTTATATATTTATTTGTAAATATATGAAATTCGCTAATCATAAATATCAAATCAGTTGTTTAAAATTATGTTGTGTAACGTGCAAATTTTCAGGGAAAAAAAGATAAAAATACGCCAAACAAAACAATTAATTTATATCGTATTATTTAAATATTTTCCTCAAATGTTCTCGAATTTAAAATGATAGAATTGATAGAAACGATAAAATGCATAATGTTTACTTTAATTTAAAATTCCATTCAATTTAAAATTGAAGTAAACATGATGCATTTTTCCTTAGATTATATGAAAAATNAGGACGATATCGACAATCGTGAAAAATAAAGATATTATTAAATTTGCTAACGTTGCGAAAGGGGTTAAATCAATTTCTAAACAGAGATCGAAGACATTAGATCGTGTCGAGAAATTGCTTTTCCTTTGGATAACTGAAAAACAGTGCGCTGGCGACAGCGTATCGGAAGAAATTATTTGCGGGAAATCTAAAAAGATACATGCTGATCTCATGAAAAATCAAGCAGGAACTAGCGAGGAAAGCGAGGTGTTTAAAGCCAGCTATTTTTTTACACGAGAACGGATTAATCATTTTTACATTACTTCTTATGGAAAAGGTTGGTTTGGTATACGTCGTATTCGGTATATATCCAAACACCAGGAACGGATTAAGGTCGTATACCGAGGTTCCACTGTAATTCTAAGTGAAGTAGTTAATTAAATGATTGTAGAAAGGAAATTAAAATTCTCATTCGGGATGTGTCCGTTCTGAAGATAAGGGAGTTAACCCTTAATATAACCGTTAAATATTTTAACAGGTTGTGAAACGCTTTCCTGAAATTGGAAGGACCAGAAGAAAATCCTTTCTCAAGAAAGCTTAATCACACTCTTCAATAACAAGATGAAGTCCTCGATTACATTCTTCCTCCAAATTTGCATTTTGATAAACTTAAAATGGAGTTACCGAGCTCAAGAAGTAAACGAATTCAAGAAGGGTGTCATTTTTATTCACAAAGAGAACTTTTTGATGACAACTAGTCATTGGACATTGATCCATGACTTGGATTTTGATCACTTTGATTAACAAATAGAATTTTTGACTCAATCCCTTGAATCTTTAAAAGCCATGATTGTAAACAGAGAGCGAGTAACATTTGAAAGAAGAAAGGATCAAGCAAGATGGATCTTACCTACAAATGGATACGAAATACTTATATCATCTTTCTCGGAGTATAAAAGAGACTATTATAATTTAAAGGGGTTAGTATATAGAAAGTAGAAAAAGAAGGATAATCCATAGGGTCGTGGTTGAAATGGTTGATATAGAAAGTAGAAAAAGAAGAGGATTAATCGACGTAGGAGGTAAAGCATTGAAGTTTTTGTTCGGAACAGCTACATCCGAAGATATCGAAGTTTTAAATGGAGAAATTACGAATATAAAACGTATTAATAAAGGTGTAATTCATTTAGTACAGTCAAAAGCGACTCTTCTAAACGATACCTTGAGAATATGCAAGAACAACAGACAGAAAATAAATGATTTATCAAGAAGGCAAGATTCCTTCGAGAACTTATTAAAAATGTATCGATATAATTTAGCATTCGACATTATCATGAGAAATATAGAATTTGCAATGCAAGAATTTCATACACAGATAATCGAATTAAGAGGAGCTATAGACGTCTTAGAACAAGGAAAATTAAGCTCGTATTTTATCTCAAAGGAAGTGATGTATCGTACGTTACGAGAAATACAACCACAACTTCCGGAAGGTTATTCATTGATAGAGCAAGTCGAAGCTGATACTCTCTTTAAATTTTACCAGTGGATTACTACAATTGCTATCCCACTTCCAGGAAAATTAAGAATTTTTGCAAAAATGCCATTGAAAACTCCAAGTGGATATTTCGATGCTTATGAAATTTTGGGATTACCTACATATATTCCTACCTTGAGAGCTTATGCATATTTTAAAACGGAATATCCTATTTTAGCATTATCAATGGATCGACAATCGTACATGTTGTTACGTCATCACGAATTGGCTGTTTGCCAAATGTCAAATGTCACAGTTTGCTGTTTGTTCACCAGACATTCCGATATTTAGAGCTCCACATCAGAACTGCGAATATTCGTTATACATCGGAAATGATCAGAAGGTTACAGAACTTTGTTCCAAGGAAATTGTAAAAGATTTTTATCCAATTTGTAGAAGAATTGATAAGCAAGGAACATGGGTATTTTCTACAACCTTTACACTAGTATTAGCAGTTAAATGCTCTGCTAAACAAAATAATTTGCATTCCTTACCTTCTAATATAAGCAAATTGAATAATGTTGGAATAATAAGATTAACAAATACATGTGTTGGATATTTACCTGGAATTCTCCTCACTTCACATTTCCACATGAGGTCAACTGTTATCTCAAGAAACAGTCCAAAGTTTATTATACCTCCAATTGAAACAATATTTTCCAAAATGGAATTAGAGAATTTGCTAGAGAGTTTAAATACTACGGAGAAATCTAAGAAGCAAAAAGATGATGATATTAAGGTAGCAGAAAAATCATACGAGCAAATGAAGAAGGATTTGGATAGATTATTGAAAGAGAATGAAGATCTTTCAAATTCATACACTCCAACCATTTCAACCACGACCCTATGGATTATCCTTGGAAGTATAGGAATATTAATCTTACTCATATATGCATATTATACACTCAAGCATCGTTGTTGGAAACGAAAATTTAAAAAGAAAGTAAAGAAAGAAATGTCACAACAAGATATCTCACTTCAAAAAATTCCTCAGAGAAATAACTCAGTGGTAGAAGAAGAA
Organism: Centruroides sculpturatus; assembly: GCF_000671375.1. Classification (NCBI taxonomy): domain Eukaryota; kingdom Metazoa; phylum Arthropoda; class Arachnida; order Scorpiones; family Buthidae; genus Centruroides; species Centruroides sculpturatus. The sequence goes on along the minus strand of NW_019385823.1, from coordinate 110,566 downwards.
CCGGAAATAGTCGAACCTGTTGAAAGCTCAATTGAACAAGCTTCAAGTTCAACACAGGCAACGAAACATTTTGTTCGCACATATCGACTTTAATTCCAATTTGATTTTTCGAGATGATAATTTCATTTTTGATTGAAATTTTTCGATTATATAATGGTCGATTTTGTCTACATANTTCATTAATAGTCGTAATTGTCATGCATGAGCCAAACCACTTTGCTAGTTGCAGTTTTTAAAGTCCTTTTATAAATATTACTTAAATTCTCTACTATTTACATTTGTAAGTAGCAGAATTTGAAGGAGATAAATTATAATTATTCGAATTCACTTTACATTTGTTCACAAAATCTTAAAAGAAGAAGAACTTTTAACTATTATAAACCAAGAAAATCAATTACAACATAAGTTCAAAAACAAGAGGTCTTTTGAAGCTAAACTTATTTCATTTATTACTCCATAAGATTCGTTATTAATTTCTCAACTATTTACATTTGTAAGTTGCAGAATTTGAAGACGATAAATTATAATTTTTCGAATTCACTTTACATTTGTTCACAAAATCTTAAGAGAAGAAGAACTTTTAACTATTATAAACCAAGAAAATTAATTACAACATAAGTTCAAAAACAAGAGGTCTTTTGAAGCTAAACTTATTTCATTTATTACTCCATAAGATTCGTTATTCTTCGTCTTACGCTAATTTTCTGTATATTTTTATACAGTAATACCTCGACTTACGCTACCCCGACTTACCCCGACTTACGCGAACCCAGAGTTACGCGATTTTCAAATCTCGCCAATTCGTCTTTTGTTTGAGCGCCACGCAACCCTTGATTACTCACTCCCTTCACACTATTGTTCGGCTTATGTGTTCGGACGTGTCGCGCGGAATCGACACATAGCTACAATTTATTTTGTGTTATTTATTTCTGTGTTTGTTATATCTACGGAGACTTGAGAGACAATATGTGGTGATTTCTTGTAACCGTGAACGAATCAAAAGAAGAGATAAGATTAACGAGAACATTTATAAGCATTTATACATCCGATTTGGATTTTACACAAATTGCAAAATTATACCCCGACTTACGCGAATTCGACTTACGCGGTTATCGCTCATTCCTACCTATCGCGTAAGTTCGGGGTATCACTGTATTTACTTGTAAGTTTTAAGAAAAAGTTTATTTACCACATTTCGAGTGCCAATAAGGAAGAGTTGTTGAATTTCGCAACACTTTTCTTTTGTAATCGAATGACATTTCCGTAAAATTAATATAAAAATATCAAAGTCAATTTCTCTCCATGAAGGTCACAAAGCAGTAATTATATTCAGTATGCAAACAGTTTCCTTAATAATTAATATGCAGAATCGATACTATCTGAAAAAAATCAACTTGATTGAAATGACGTATTCGCTTGCTTCATAGAGAAAGTGATACTTTTTAAATAATGATGGAATTCCAACTAAAATGATGGAAATGAAGCCAAGTGTTTACTTATAAGTCAAACGTGAGTTCGAAGTGCAAAATATTCGCAAAACACGTGTGAGATCTGAATAGCCCCCGGGTCTAAATAATAATTTAAAACTAATATTAAATTCTTGTCATAAAATATTCTTTCTTTTTTGGTGGAAAAATAACGTTTTCTAGCGTGGAAAAACACCTAGAAGAGTCACTTCCTTCCACGGAAGTAAGAATATCCTCTGTTNCAGGGTTTTTTTTTTTAATCCATTACAGTACAGTATTACTCCACATGCCTAACAGTTTTATGGATAAAACAATTTTCTATAACCAGTTACGTCATTACGACATCAAAGTGTATCCAGTGAAACAAGAATAATATTTACGACATACCTTACCAAAAATGAAAGAAAATGTACCTTAAAAATTTAGGGTGCATTGGGCCGCATATAATATAAGCAAATTGATTAATGTTAAAATCATAAGATTACCAAATACATGTGTTGGATATTTACCTGGAATTATCCTCACTTCACATTTTCACATGAGATCAACTGTTCTCTCAAGAAGCAGTCCCAAGTTTATTATACCTGCAACTGAAACAATATTTTCCAAGATGGAATTAGAAAAATTGCAAGAGAGTTTAAATACTACGGAGAAACCTGAGAAGAATAAGGAGAATTCTAAGAAGCAAAAGGATGATGATATTAAAGAAGCAGAAAAATCCTACGAGCAAATGAAGAAGGATTTGGATAGATTATTGAAAGAGAACGAAGATCTTTCAAATTCATACACTCCAACCATTTCAACCACGACCTTATGGATCATCCTTGGAAGTATAGGAATATTAATCCTACTCGTCTACGTATATTATACAATCAAGCATCGTTGTTGAAAAAAGAAATTAAAAAGGAGAATGAAGAAAATGACACAACAAGACATTCCACTTCAAGAAATTTTTCAAAGAAATAATTCAGTGGAAGAAGAAGAACCAAAATTGGTCGAACCTGTTGAAAACTCAACTGAACAGGCTTCAAGCTTGACTCAGACAAACAAGCATTTTGTTCGCACATATCAACTTTATTTCCAATTTGTTTTTTCGAGATGATAATTTCATTTTTGATTAAAAATTTTTTTTTATTATATAATGGTCGATTTTGTCTACATATATCTTTAGTTTGTAAGTTAGCTTTACTAGCGATAACATAAAGTTTATATAAAAGAATGTATACCCCACTCAAATTGATAAAATAAAGTGATTGATTAGAATAATATAACATAATATTATATAGAATAGTCTAGATGTAAGACTTAGTGTAGAGAGAGAGAGACATTAATCAAAATGTAATAATTGTTTGCATACTACCTTACTTTGAAAATGCTTTTGATTTCAATGAATATTGATAAAACAATTGAATAAATCAATATGAACTTGTGTGATTCTTCAAGACATTTAAAGGAAGGAAAGTGTCTCAACGTGAAGAAAGAAAACACATTCTAGCATGTCAAAATGCATGGTGAACTATGAACTTATAAAAGATGCTTTATGATTTAAAAGAGACATCATATGTTCTTCAAGGACCAATAATATTACAACAAATACAAGAAGTCACCAAATAGAAGTGCTACAGTAAAAACATTCAACATAAATACGCTCCAGATGTACAACAGGAGCAATGAAAAACCTTATGATTTTTTGAGAAATCTAAGAAATTGTTCTTGAGAGAAATCATTACAAGTGCACACCTCACTCCAGTCAAGTTATTTTTAGAAACATTCAGTGAAAGCAAGAGTGTGTTCGAACACATAACGGACTATGTCAATTTTTGCCCTCCATTCAAGACGAAGAAACATGTGTTATTTTGTTTAATTTAATATTATTAATTTGATGAATTGTTTATTATATTATATCCATACATTTGGATTTGATTTATATATATATATGTTACCGGCCAAACCCGATTTTAGGCCAAACTAGTTTATCCTAGGCCAAACTAGTTTGTCCTACGCGTGTCAGGATAAACTANAAATAAAAAATAAAAGTTTCCCAGAAAAGTTCGGACCGAATTAATGTGCTTATTCAGAATTAAGAATATATTTTAAAGTTTCCTGGCATGATATTTGTAACGTATTTTCTTACATTTTATTTCTATTTAAATAATAAAGGGAATTTCAACAATGATTACCATAAAATGGGGTGAATAGAAAGGTTATTTAGAGAGAAATATCTAAATACATCAATAACGCTAATGACGGTACCTCATGAGTCTGAAAAATTGGTCTTATCCTCTAACAAGTTCAACATGGAATAAAAGAAATAAGGTTAATCAAATACTCGCTTCTTCTTTTCCTTTTTACTTGACGTTTCTTTTCACCTCAGGTTTGTATGAATAGAAACAGTAACTTAAAAGCCTTTACAATAGAGAATTGAAAGGAAATGCTTTTTCTTTGCAAAAATTGTTTATTAGTTATATAGACCTTATATTAAACATATTAAAACTTACATAGAGAGAAACAGAACTTTTCAAAAAACACTGCTCAAGTCGCTCAGATAATCTGGAAAACTGATTACATATATAAAAATGGAACAGCTTTTAAAAAATACTGAAGTCACTGAAGTCATTGGGTAAACTTATCACATTTTGAAGCATACTGAAGACCTGGTAATGGGAACAGATCGTTTCCTAACAACACCTCCCATACGTGAAGTAAAATTCCTGACATGTTTCCAAAAATTTGTTTGTGGTGTAGAAAGATCCTCGCATATCTACTCGTACTGTACATTCTTCAATTTGACAGACTTTGGCAACATACAGTCTGCTCGTGTCCGTTTACTTTCCATATACATTCGAGAAATCACCAAGATTAAGAGAAGTGTCCTCACTAAAATTAAGACCAATACGGAAACAAACGAATAGATGAATTTAGCTACTGTATTTCAAGGAGCTAGGTCTCAGATTTCTTCAAATTTTAAAAACTGCTAATGAAAAAAAGTTGTATAGGATGAAGAGAAACAGTCATTTTTTGTTGTTTTTATTCATCCCGCGACTTCAAAATCATTACATTGTAAAGAAATCAATGGACTATAAAAATATGTGTGATTTCAAGGAAAATTCAATGAAAGATAATGCCAAAAGATATAGAAAAATTTCTGATGTGCTAATTTGTTTCTTTGTCAGACACGTACAAAATTTTTCTTTCTATTTTCTACGTACAAAGTTTTGTTTCTAATCATCCCACTTCAAGGTACAGGTAATTGACAAATTGATTAAAAAATTAAAAATTAAAATACTTTTATTAAAAAAAATAATAATTGATTATGCAAATTAATTTCTTCTGAACTCGTAAAACGCACTGAAATTTATTTCATATGTTAATCCTAAATATACATAAAATATACATTTTGTAAGTTAAAAATAAAAATTTGTAACGTCAACAATAATTAAAATATTAGTTTAAACATTTTATTGATTCATTCCGCATACTTTAAAAGCCACGTATACAGGCAAAATAATAAATTACTAATGCTTAAAATCGATAAACTATATGTAATTAAATGATAACTGGACTGGATTAGATGGATGACATAAGGCAACGCAACGTGTGCGATCCACCAAAAGAGGTGCCTTCCAGGAGGATTTTTATGGGGAAACTAGCCTCTATTTAGGTGTTAGATACGTGTAGTAAACCCGGAAAACTCTACATGACTGTTGCTGAGGTCCAACCCGAGTTTCATTATAAATGTTCAGTAGTTTTATCTTTTCAGTAGTAGACCAATTGGATATAATCCTTGATTCTGGATTCAATATAATCCTATAAATGAAAATTATAATTTGTAACTATAACTTTGATAAGTACAGAATATAAAATATATATATAATTTCTTTCTTAAGATGTTTATTGGTCGTTACAATGGCCTAAAAGTAACTATTGACTTATAATTCAAGACTGTTTTTCGGTGATATTAATATAAAAGAGTTTATATGGAAATGTTAATTGTAAGATAAAACTAATAACTGCATATTCTATTACTATATTTCTTATAAAAGTAAAATATGCAATATTTTATTTTTTAAATTATCATATTTCTTGCAGGAATATATGCATATTTCAATGTCTATTTATTAATTCCATATTCTAGACATTAATTCATTTTACATCTTTAATTTTTTATATCATTTAAAAATCTTAAAATTTAAATTGCCGTACTGTGCGTTATTGTAAATCAGCACTTTAAATAATATATTAGTTTAAACTGAAATTTCTTGCTTTAAATATACACTATATAGTTTTTTTCTCTTCAGCTCTAAAAATGCGCTATTAACCACGCCTTTAAAGCCGCAGGCTAAGAATATATTTAAATCAAATTTAAATATTTGATGTTTGCAAAGAAAATTTCTTTGTAAATTGCATTCATTATTATATTTTCAATTTAAGCGTGTTTTAACAGAAAACAACTCTTCAAATTTAAAGAATATTTTCAGCTCATATCTACTGTTTTTCTGTCGATTTATTTCATTTCAAGAGCATTATACGAATTTAAACTAAATTTATGTTTTTGTGAACAGATTGCAATTGTGAATCAGTGTAAAATTTATTAAATATCTGCACGGAATTGAATTGGATTGATGGAATAAGGCAATGGATCACATGAGCAATCTCTGAGGGTGGTGCCTCCCAGGAAAACTCAGAGGAAAACTTTATATGTTGAACAGTGTAGAAAATCCGGAAAACTCCAAGTGATCAGCCCATTGTTAGGCACGAACCCGCGACCCCCGTGATCAGTGTTGGGTTGTTTTATCCATTCGACAATTGGTAGGCTATATGCAAGGGAAAACAGAGAAAACAAATAAAGAAAAAGTTTTATATGATGAATTAAGAATGTTTAACTTCAATTGATGAATTTTAGTTTCGTGAGAAACTAGCACACAGCAGATAATATATGGTCAATTCGAATGTAATCCGTTTGGATAGACTCATTATTCTCAGTACGATCAACTAGCTTAGGCAGGAACTAATTAAAAAAAAAAAAAAAAAACTAACAAAAGAAAAATCAAGAATGTTTCGAAAACTTGAGCTCGAACCGTAGCGATCGGAATGATCATCTTGATAGGATTCCGAAGGATTTAAGCTTGATCTTTTAGGATTTTTAATTTGTTAAATGTGAAATTCAGAGAGAGAGAGAGGCAATCAAACTTTTGTATTACTGTGAAAAATCACGCCTTATTTAAATTTAGTGTGATTTTTGAAGATAAGGGAGTAGTGTGAGATCTGAATAGCCCTCGGGTCTAAATAATATTAAATTCTTGTCATAAAATATTCTTTCTTTTTGGGTGGAAAAATAACGTTTTCTAGCATGGGAAAACAACTAGGAGAGTCACTTCCTTCCACGGAAGTAAGAACATCCTCTGTTTTCCCCTTATCTGCTAAAAATCTCGCTTCGATGGGAACTGTCTACCCCTCATTTCATCCCCTTCTCATCCGTTCACGTGGATAAAGCCTTGACTGATAATTGATCGTAAGTGAGAAGATATATTGGATGTTCAACCGAATTCGAGGAGTTCGTCAGAAAATCTCATAGACGAGAGACGTCTCCGATATTGGCTCCACATCGCCCTTAGGAGTTCGTCAGAGAATCTCATGCAGGAGAGACGTGTCTATAATCGCTTCCAAAGGCCAATGCCCTTAGTCGAATCCGATAGAATAAATCCAGAGTTAGCACTGAGAAGATATACTTTATTATTGTGCATATTTCGACCTCCCATGGGATAAAGTTTGAGAACTTTATAAATGAAGTGCTTTTGCCTACGGATGAAGAAGACGAAAGACAATTAAACCAGGTTGTATGTTTAATAACGATTTTGTAAGCTCTCTCTCTCGATCTTGTATCGGTTAAAGGATAAGTTTGTATATCTCTTGACTTTTATATATATATATTGTGATTTGAATTAATTGTCTCTCATTCATTTGTTTATTATAATGGTATTAATCTGTCAGTGTATAGTATAATTATATTTATGATTGATTAAAGTTATTCTTGTTTATTTGATAAAAGATGTCTCATATTTATTATTTCTTGAATCAGATCTACGGCATAAATTTCACGCGTGTTTATCCGCGTTACGCTAAGTAGATAAACTGGTGTCGGGAATCTGACAATTTGCATAGAGACTACACAGTCTTTAATCCTCATAAAACTGAATATTACAGCCCTCCTATGAAGATTCACGATCGGATCTTGAAATCCGAAACTTATAGAACAGATTTCGGATAATCTGTGCCGATTAAGTGGTACTAACAATCCTGGCGGATTAGTACCCCGGCTACTCTCACACACGGTTTCGAAAACAACAATTTAAATAATGTTTAAAACGAGACTTAATAAAAAGCTGCAACCAGCAGAGTGATTTGGCTCATGCATGACAATTACAACGATTCGTGAATAACTCTTACACAGTTCACTTATTATAATGTATTTATTGTTAATTTAACGAATGCATTTATTTCTTTTTTTGTATAAAATTATTATTTTGGAAATACAACTCAGTTTTTATAGTCCATATTTTTATATACATAAAATTCTGTTAGCTGTAAAATGATGACACTTATGAGTCAATTTTCGAAGACAGAAAGTACTGTACACAGATTCTATAATATACCCTTAGTTTGCATTGAATAAATAATATAGTTATAAATAGTTATAAATAGTATAATATACCCTTAGTTAAACATACAACCTGGTTTAATATAACATGTTTGCATTTGTTATTCATGTATATATGTCTTTGAACTTGCATTTCGTTGTAATAATATTAAATGGGTGTTGGATTTGTATTTCTTTGNTCAGAAAATCTCATAGACGAGAGACGTCTCCGATATTGGCTCCACATCGCCCTTAGGAGTTCGTCAGAGAATCTCATGCAGGAGAGACGTGTCTATAATCGCTTCCAAAGGCCAATGCCCTTAGTCGAATCCGATAGAATAAATCCAGAGTTAGCACTGAGAAGATATACTTTATTATTGTGCATATTTCGACCTCCCATGGGATAAAGTTTGAGAACTTTATAAATGAAGTGCTTTTGCCTACCGATGAAGAAGACGAAAGACAATTAAACCAGGTTGTATGTTTAATAACGATTTTGTAAGCTCTCTCTCTCGATCTTGTATCGGTTAAAGGATAAGTTCGTATATCTCTCGACTTTTATATACCTGGTATATATATATTGTGATTTGAATTAATTGTCTCTCATTCGTTTGCTTATTATAATGGTATTAATCTGTTAGTGTATAGTATAATTATATTTATGATTGATTAAAGTTATTCTTGTTTATTTGATAAAAGATGTCTCATATTTATTATTTCTTGAATCAGATCTACGGCATAAATTTCATGCGTGTTTATCCGCGTTATGCTAAGTAGATAAACTGGTGTCGGGAACCTGACAATTTGGATAGAGACTACACAGTCTTTAATCCTCATAAAACTGAATATTACAGCCCTCCTATGAAGATTCAAGATCGGATCTCGAAATCCGAAACTTAGAGAACAGATTTCGGATAATCTGTGCCGATTAAGTGGTACTAACAATCCTAGCGGATTAGTACCCCGGCTACTCTCACACTGGTTTTTAGGATTGGGGTTTTCGAACTAAAAACAACCGTAACAGGATCTCGCAAATGGTGTTCAAAACCGGGGTTAAAAAGTTAAAAATAACTAGAGTAGAGATATGATTCAGGAAAAAGAGACAAATAGTTGATTGATTGATAGATCGAATCCATATTGAAGGAGTATAAAAATAGTCTTGATTAATTTTAAGTTTAATAATAAGATACAAATAAGTTAAAAAGATAATGGATAGAGATAGGGAAGAACCTCCGCGAGCTACATTAGCTGGTAACCCAATTACTCTAGGCGGTTTGGGTGGAATGATTCCCTTATTGCCGACATTCTTGGGGGATGTGAAAGGTCCGAAAGTATCGGAATTCTTCGAAACATTAGCGGATGTGACTAGGGTAGCAGCATGGTCAAAGGCCCAGATGCTGGCGGTAGCCAAATTGAAGTTAACTGGAATTGCCAGAGAATTTGTAAGAAAGGATAGGCGGATAAAAGAAGTAGATGATTAAGAGGAATTTAAAAACAATAATGAATTTAAAAATAGAGCGTTTCGAAAAGATTCCCTACACTTATAGAATCCAGAAGTTCTACGCATGCGTCCAGGCACGAGAGGAAGATGTGCAGACGTATGCTGTGCGCCTCCAGGCATTGGCGGAGGAGGTGGAGATCACGCACCAGGGGGCCAATGACGCTGAAATAGCAGTTATAAAGCGCATAAAAGAGAAGGAATTAGATGAACGTTTAAGGGTCCAATTTATGAATGGGGTCGACATAAAGATAAGAAAAAGGGTTATGTCAAGGGAACCCGAAACATTCGACCAGGCCCTAAAAATAGCAATAAATGAGGAGAATATCGAGCTCCTCATTTCTCATCCTAAAGGCCTTTTAAAAGTAATAAAGGAAGAGGAAGAGTTAGTAGATAACAAGGAGGATAATTTAATAGAAACCGAATCAAAATCCGAAAAACAAATGAAGAAAGTGATGACCGTCGTAGGGGATTTACAAAATCAATTTAATACTTTTATTAAAAAATCGCAAGAAGAAAAGGATAGAGAAAGGGGACGAAATACACGATACTTCCGGGAGACAGAGCGAACATCCAACGGAAATCGACAATCAACATATAACTTCCGTCGAGAAAGAGCAGACGCTCCGATGTCTAGAGATAACTACAGGCCAGATCTTAATTATGCGGACAGACGAGAGGCTCGTTTTAATCAAAGAAAGCCAAATTCTTGGAGAGGCTAAGTTAATACTGTAGATGACCGGCAATCACAGAAGCCATTTATAAAACCCCATAGAAGTGAAAGAAAAAGCAAGAATAAAAATTTTAAAGGGAAGTTATCTACTGTCAAGATAATAAAAGATCCTTATATATTAGTATACGTTAACAATATTCCTATAAAAATGAGAGTTGACGGAGAATTGAAAACGACCGTCATAGAAAAAGGCTCAGCGAAACGACTAGGAGAAAGAGCCTCAGTTATATTAGGAGAGAAAAACAAATTAGATATTCGTCCCGGAGAAACAATATAAACATTAGGAGTTGCCATACCCTTGTTTAAACTCCGAGGTCATAAATTTACTAATACATGGAGAATAGTGCGTTCTGAGGTAACAGCTCCTTGTATGGGAATAATTGGCCGAGATATAATAGAAAAGGAGAAAACAGAAATAGATAATGAAAATCGAAGAATTATATTGCCTAATAAAAAAGAAGTACACTATTGTTCATCTAATCCTCCCAGAGAAAATTTTTCCCGAAAGGAATCATCAAGAGTAAGACAAAATAAAAGCGAAAATAAAGTCGACTCAAGATTTTCAGAAGCTAGTATATTACGAAGTGTGCGGGTGTCACTTCACAGCCGACCCGATAAACAAGATGCACACAAAACTAATCGAAAAATTAAGGCAAAAACAAGGCGTAACCAAAATAAGAAAAAGAAAATTTGTAATAATCCTAGTAAGAAAAGAGAAGTAGATAAAAATACGGAAATCGTTCAGGAGATTAAACATAAAAGGAGAGAGGAATTAAATTTAAAATTAAAGAAGAAATCCTCCGTTAAGCACATGTCTCAAAACACAGAAGAGGAGCTAACACCTTCTGAGCCGCGCTCGAGAGTGACTCGAGCAAGTTTTATAGCGTTACGTAAAAAACGGTCGTTAAGGCCACTTAAAAAAATTTTTTTTAATTTTTGGAATGTTTTTTAGATCCCCAAATTTTTTCAAAATTTTTTGCCCGCGCGAAAAAATTTTATCGCGATTTTAATGAGCCTTTGATAAGGCTCGATTAAGGCTTAATTGTTTTTTAATGGGAGTTTTTTATCAAATTTATTTCATGGTTCCTAAGTTGTAGCGCACGGATTTGCCTTCGGTAAAGTTATTTAAAGCTGCTTTCTGATGTCAAAAACGACCTCCAATAGTTTTTTAATTTTTTTAATTAATAGATTTTATTATATATAAGTTTAATTAAGTCGGGGGGTCGGAATTTGCAATTAAAATTTGAATTTTTTAAAAATATTTAAAAATATACGGCCAGCTAGAACTCACCCTACTTTAAACCCTTGTTTTCCCGAGACTTCTATGAGAATGTCCCGGGAAATCCGACTCCAGCTGTGTTCAAGGTCATCCAGATGTGTAAACAATAACTCATCGGTGTTAAATTTTACAGAAAGAGGAGACAAAGGAAACTAAATGACAAAGCTTTTTAACCAAAATTAACACATTTCTTTCGTTTTTTTTCAGTTTTAAGTATTTTTTATGCTTAATTAAAAATTTTTTTTAAAAAGTGGACGAATAGCGGTTAGAAAACCCACACGGATACGAAAGTTATCTGAGAGAAAGTTGTCATTGAATTAAAAATATTATCTCTCACTCCAATCTGCATCACTTCCCCTTCCCTTTATAAGATATAAAAAAATTACGAACACTTGAACTTACCACTCAAGCTAATAGTATATCCTTAATTTAAAATCATCCCTAAAAAATAAAGCGTTTAGAAGAAAGCGGAACTATACAGAGCAGGAAAAGGAAGACGTANTGAACGTCTCCTGTTCACGTCCGGTCAAACGAACTATTTTCAACGTTTCTGGAACGTTTACGATCGTTCTATAATCGAACCAATATTCGAATTTTATGTTCGAGTTTAATTCGAACAAATTTGAACATTGTTTGAATTAAATTCGAACAAATTCGAACAAAACATTCTAAATAGAAAGCCACTTTCAACCATTTTCAAACCCATATCTCCCGCACCCTTATAGCTATCGAGACGCAATCACCCCTATGCACGAATAGAGACTTGAGGCTACTACCACATACAAACACCATTCACGTGCGATGTGTAGTTTTTGCGAAAAAGTGAAATATAGGGACATACATATCCATATATATATATATACTATAAATAATCGTATATAGTATATTAGTATATACATAAAAGGACATTTTAAGTATATGTTTGTAGATAAATATTCTCTTAGAATAACCAAATTGTAGACTATGTGTAGGTCTAAACTTATTTTTCAAATTGCAGCCAAATAATTATAAATCTATCTATCTTCTCAGCAATATTAGCTATTGATATTAATAAAGAATAAAGAAAATAACTCGGCAATTACAAATCAGGTGTGTTTGTTTATTAATATAGACATTTGTATGATTAAGATAACAGTGGTTCCCCAGTGGGTAACTNAACATTCCAATAGACAATATGCAAAGCTTTTTTTTCAGTTTACAGCAGTATTTATTACACAAAATTTAAGTAAAGCTTAACATGCCGATCTTGCCCCGATCTCCCCTATAATTTTAACATCATTAATTAATAACCAAAAGATCCTGTGTGTGTCTCTTACGCTCATAACCCCAATTATAAAATATTTACAATATATTTTTGTGTAATTGTAATTACTATGCTTATAATTTCCAGAAAAAAATATATTAAAAATTTATATGTTACTATATAGTACTTATTTACAGGTGGAGATAATCACGCGAATGTACGAATGTACTAATAGCTTGTAACAATGATAGATATTGATTAATAATTTTACTTTACTGCTTATCATATTTTTTGTTTTTCTATATGCCACGTCAATTGGGCTTAACATATAATCAATTTTTCGTCACGAATACCTTTTATTTGTGTTAAATATAATTTTTACAATTAACACAATCGTTTTACTCATTTAATTTACTGTAGTTAAAACGTAACATGTAAGAAAAATTAGTTTTATTAGTCAGTTGTATTAAACATTTCTTCCTATAAAGTATAAGCATGTAAATAATTTTTAAACAATTATAAATAGTATATTAAAACTGATTTAAAAGTACTGCAATTAAATTTCATTCACGTGTTTCAGATTACACGTACACGTTTAAATAACAGTTTGGAATTCAACATGTCGTTCAGGACAGGTTAAGTCGCAGCAGTAAAAGTATGACTTTTACTGCTGCGACTTTTCAATGATGTATGAAGGACAATAATCTTGTTACATTAATTACTTTATTTAATTATTAATCACTATTTAATATTATCGTTTAATTTTACATGTTGAATTGAATGGCGTCATTCCCTAATAGTCAAAATAATAAAGATTTTTTTTTACTTTTCATAGACACAATATAGTGACAGTTTTTAAACACTTGGCAGATTATTCATCTTTTATTTGGTTGGAAAATAAAAGGAAAATAAACAACACGATTTCATTGGAATAAAAATAAAGATTTCGTTAAAGAATAATAAAAAATTTTAATTTGTAAAATAAATATTAATACAAATAATTTTAATAAAATTACTTGTATTATAATAAAATTAGCCTTCAACATAAACCTCACCAGACATCAGTTCCCAAAATGCTGGAAACACGCTGTTGTGAAATTCATACCCAAAATAGGGTGTTCCAACTCAGTGAAAGCTACAAATCTGAGGCCAATTAGACTTCTGCCCGTACCAGACAAGGTTCTGGATGGACTTCTAATCGATAGGATTAACTATCATCTCAGGAATAACAACTACATACATCCCCATCAGTTTGGCTTTGTCCAAGGGAGCTCCACCTATCATGCTATCCACAGTGTAATCCAATTGATAGGCAGTGCCTGGAAAAATGAAGAACACGTAGTATTGATCGCAATAGATTTCAAGAACACATTTAACTCTCTGTGGTGGCCATCGATACTTTTGCAGCTCAAGACCTTTAATTGTCCTCAAAGCCTATTTAAGCCGCTCACCAGCTATCTGAAGGACCGTACTGCTGGTATTCACGAGCTGGGCACATCTGTCATCTGGCCTGTGGTCCGGGGGTGACCCCAGGGATCCCATTCTGGGCCTGACCTTTGGAACATCACGTACAGTACAACAGCCTTCTTGACATCATCCCTAACACGACTACCGGCATTGGCTATCCAGGCATATGCCGATGATACCTTAGTCATGATATCAAATAAAAACAGTAAAAAATTGCTGCAAGAGGCCAATTCTTTTCTTAACCAAACTATTTTCTACTATTTGAAGTCAAAGTGAGTACGAACTCACATGGTGAAATGGGTAATCACGTGAGTTATAACTCGAGACTACCAATTTCACGTCAGAGTGTGACATAGTACCACGTGACACCTTAAACATGTTGGGAGTTGTAACACGAAAAACTCGAGACTAAGGTCCCAGAGAGGTAAATGAATTTTTTCAAAGATTCGTTTGTCAAAACTCGATTTTGTAACGTTCGCATTCCCAACGTCCCAACGATATACTCATGCGCAAATCTCGCACTCTTCCCTGTTTTTAGAAAGATGTCCAATCGTAAAATTCCGTTAAATTAATAATTTTAATTTTAAATTTTTACTTACAGATATCTTTTTATTTTAATTAATGTTTTGGTTTAACTGGTGTAGGCCTATCTAGGCTCATAACCTGTTATGATTTTAAGGGATTGACAAGACATCAGATTACCTGTTTAAAGTTTTTTTTATTAACTGTATGTATTACGGGACAACTCGCCTCAACCACGTAAGTTTCATGCGCAGTGTTGCAAAGAGGCTTAAGCAAAAACTTTTATAATTATTATTGTTCTTTTAACACTTAACACCCTTACGGAATGTACCAAAAACTAATTCGTTTATAACAGGAACACATTAGACCAAACGGGAAACAGAGTGACGAGTATTACATGTGTGCCTTTAGTAGGAAGTCGAAGCATCTTGCTAGAGAAATTCCTAGAGATATTCATCAATGCCAAAAGAGTACAAAAAATGATTGTAACACAGAAGGTATAATCAAGTTCTAATTTCTCTTGCACTTTAAATTATTTTTTCACATTTCCAAACCCATACTTCGTTCATATTTGTGTTTTTCTGGGCTTCGGTCCGGTGGAAACAAATTCCTCAATGTCAAAGAAGTGCAATTCACATTTACACAGACAGTATTGTCTATGAATCTGTAGATTGTGATCATTGTCGCTAATGCTTATGTCTGCATCATTTATGAATTGAAAGCCTTTATCCTGATCCTCTTCTCTCTTTCCTGAGTAAAGGATATTATTATTAATGTGATGGCCAAAAATAATAGCTGTTGAGAGTATACTGCATAGATGCTACTGTCCCGATTATGATAATAAATAAAACAAGCTACCGCATTAAATCATTTTTCTGATTTACAACTTATACTTCATTTCTGAAGTTTTACCAAAATATTAATGTAACTGTTTATAAGTTTTATTAATAACATTGATATAAGTGATATAAATTGCATCTCACAAAATATTTTAAAATCACCATTGAAAATTAATAGTTGTGCGAGTTTTCCCGATATCTAATGGCTATGTGCGTGGAATTTTCCGTGTATCTTTCAGAGGTTTTTCGTAGAAAATTCCCCCGGAAGACGTATATCTTATCTTTGTCAGCGTATTTCATGAAATTATACCGAAAGCAAACAAGACTTTACTTCTAATTTATAGATCAATCACATTTTACTTGGTGCTTCTTGTTAATTATTTTGTGGATTTTATCTGGGCTTATTTAGAAATATTTTCAATTATGATTTTACACATCCATAGCTTTTTGTAAGAAATTTTGGACATCGAAGTGATTATAATATTTAAATAAAATTATTTTTCCTATATACAAGGTAGCAAATTCGATAAGTTACATGAAAATACGATTAATTGAGGAGTATGGCCGTTACCGGAGAAAGAGAAAACGAGTAACATATGTGATAGTTGATGGAACAATGCTGAACCACCCATAAGCTAATTGCCAGACAAAAGTGCCTTTCAGAAAAACTTTTAAATAGGGTTCAGTTCCAATAGAATATTAGATATCTCATTACTCTGTTGGTGAGTAAAGAACACTCAACTCTTATTTTTTCCACCCCGCTTGTAGTGCATTAAGTAAATATTTTTAAAAAGACACAAAATATTTTATACAGGATTAAAAAATAGGCAGAATTACAAAATCAGGTGACTATTCGTTTCCAATATAAACGTCTGAAAAAGACAAGACGATTGAGCATAAAAAATACATTAAATCATTAAATAACTGGAAATGTTATTCAAAATCGACATTACAGAATATAAAAAATTTAATTTAAGATAAATTGAAATAGATGAATTTTTTTAATTTTTAACATCACTTATATGTTATGTAATTATGAAGTTATATAATAAAAATGAATTTCCGATTAGTTGATTTATTAATATACAAAGCAGTTATATTAATTAATTCGCGTTCATAATTGCTACGAAAATTTCTGTCAAGAATATTATAAGATCTATTTTAAATTTCATTAATTAAATTTGCTCTCGATGAGATATTAACAGCAATAAGCCGTAAAGAGTGCTTTTAAATTTTCAATTATTAAAGAATTTAATTAGTTGGCACATGTACAGTTTCTCCATCAAAAACATATTTATTCTGTTTATACAGATTTCGTAATGAAGCCATTACAAACTCCTACTGATATAAGCGACTCATTATATTTCATGCGTCAGTTCCTGATTTTGATCGTACCATTTCATAATCTTCTGCATAAATTTAATAAGTGGATATTTCTCTTATCAACAACCGTATGTATTTTTGTACGACGATTCGCATTTTTATATACGATTTCACTTGCAAAAAAAAAGGAATGTACTATCGTTGTTAAGATTATAATAATCATTGCTTTTAATAAATCTGATATAAAATTTTGACAATGAACAGTAATACAAAAATTCAATAATATTTCTTGGTTTGGAGTGCTCTTATTCCATATTTGAGAATTAGTTTTTGATTGTAGTGCTAATACGAATTAACTTATTACATACAAAAGTGAAAAATCAATCAGCTCATCAATTAACATTTCTTACAATTTGTGAAATTAGTTATCTAAATTGATTTAAACTAAATAGACATTGTGTGTTTCGAAAATTTAATATATTTCTTTTACTTTGTTGATACTGTACTGTACTTATAACATCTATTTAAAATCATTCATGAATTATTTAAGTAACATGCACAGGATCGAATGCATTGATTGCTACCCAAATTCCACAAGAAGAAGCAATTACGTATGCTTTGGATGCATTATTAAAAACACTCGAAGAACAATGAGAATTTTCTTTCTTGTAGATAAAGACGACAAATCCAGGAATATAAAATGTTGTTTGCAATGGATAATTACGTGTGACATTATAATCTTATTGATTTATTTAATATACGTAATAATTGGAAAATTAGAATCACATGAAGACTACTATGACATAGTAAACATAAATGTACATACCATATTACGAATCTTTTTTTCGCTTTTTGCCTTATTTACCTCGCTCATCTACAATAGAACTAATGCCATAATTAAATTAGAAAATAATTTGACCCGCCTGATGCACGAAACTGCTGATTGTCTTAAATCTACTTTTCATAATCAAATTTCTTATTTGAAATTCTTTGATCATTTTCTTATTTACGTACTGTCTTCATTAATTAATTTTGCAATTATAAAATATACAGTACTAGAAAATCAAGAAAATCTTATAAACTCGAAATTTCAACGTAATCTTTTACTGTATACGGTTGTATTTATACTTCAAATATCATCAATAAGTTTGATAGGTATGATAATTCAAACTGGGATTTACTATTATATCCTAGTGTCTATCATAATAAGAAAAAAAATGAAAGAAGCAATTGAGCAGCACGAGTTTCTTTTCAATCATTTAGAAATGATCCATATGTTGAAATCTGTGCAAAAACATCATCTGAAGATCCTGCACATGATAGAGGCAGCTGACGAATTTTTCCAACTCTACATTTTCTATGTTTATTCTGTGATGATTCCCACAATATTTATTCTTTTCTGCAATATACTTGATGAAAAATTTTCAAGCATGTACAATTACAATTGTATTTATATATTCATTTGTTTTACAGTTATCTGTATTATAACTGTAGAAGCAGGAGCACTTACTTCTCAGGTAAATTTTTAAAATAATTTTAAGTATTTGCGAAAATTGTTAATACTAATCTTTGATTATAGGCTCATCAACTGGAAGAAGTCTTACATAAATGTGAAGTTTCAAAAATTTCAGAACGTCAGATTTTACAGGTGTCAATATATTCAATGCAATATTTTAAAAGTTAATAAAAATTATTTGAACAATATATATATTTATAATAATTATCATTATATTATATTATATATTGTATGTGTATATTAGTATATTAATATGTACATAAAAGTAAATTTAAACTATATATTTGTAGATAAATATTCTCTTAGAACGACTGCAAGGATCAAGTATTGGATTAAGCTGTTTGGGGATTTTTGTTGTTTCTTACAATACATTAATAAAGGTAACATTCTACATTTATAAACAATTGAATAAACGAGTAATTATTTATTGTGACATCGACACAATACCGAGAAGCAATTTTTAAACTTATTTCTAACAACTGTTACCCACGACTTCGCCCGCGGAGGGGAGCAAACCCCATTTATATTCAGTATTTCAACAACCGTAGTAATTGTTATATAACACTTACCGCTGAGAATGATGAGAATTGCTGAGAATCGAACAAACTGTTTTCAATTTGATCAATTTTCTGAAACGTTTACAATCGTTCTATAATGGAACCGATACGCAATAACAAATTCGAATTTAAAAAACTTCGAACATTTGGTTATAAAATCGAAATATATAAAAATATTTATAACAATGTCTGAAATGTTATCAATTTAATACACCTAAGTACTCAATGAAGACTGAACGTAGTTAAAAACAAAAAATCGCATCTAAAATAGTACAGTATAAGCCGTTCTTCAGGTTAAGCCTTAATGCTCTCCCTCTCGCCCCCGCTGGGAAATTTCGAAAAATCTCTTCTTAGTGTGCGTTTTCATGACGTACCCTAACTGTGTACCAAATTTTACCTCTTTAGGTTCAGCGGTTTGCTCTGGGCGATGATGAATCAGTGACTCAGTCAGTCAGTCAGGACAAGTAATTTTATATATTTAGATTTATTTAATTTAAAATATATGCTCTTCGCTTCAAAGTTGTAGTGGCTTGCCTCCGTACGTCATACTTTTTCGTTAGCAACAGAGTCGTTCCATTCGTGTGTTAACTGCTTTCAGGGGAAAGATTTGAATTGAAATAAAGTGACTTCCGGTTCGGATGGAAAGTTCGTATATAGTTAATCGAGGCCTGCTGCCTTACGTTTTCCATAATTGATTTCCACTTTCATGTATCTATCTCCTTTCTCGAGAACAAAACAAGGAAAGACAGTTGGACGGACGATATTGGATTATAAATGCACATTGTCGTTTATCTATATATATAAAGTTGCTTGTTCTGACTGACTCATTCACTGACTGATTCATCATCGCCCAGAGCAAACCGCTGAACCTAAAGAGGTGAAATTTGGTACACAGTTAGGGTACGTCATGAAAACGCACACTAAGAAAGGATTTTTCGAAATTCCAACGCGGGGGGGTGAGGGAGAGCATTAAGGCTTAACCGGAAGAACGGCTTC
>NW_019385823.1:74168-88286 GCF_000671375.1 Centruroides sculpturatus | reverse complement strand
AATTTTTTATTGTTTTTATATTTTTCAATATATTTATTTTGTTTGTACAAAATAAAAAAATAATTTTTAACGATACAATAGTCTTTGTTAGGCTTAACATCGACGAAAATTCAACGCGAAGCGACATGCAACGGAGAAAAATTTTCAACATCGGATACGTTAAACTATTTTTTCGTACATAAATCGGTTATCCGAAATATCAGTTATACGAACAACCCCAGTCCCCAATTGATTCGGAAATCGACGCTCTACTGTATATATAAATGGACGGGTTTGTGCATATACGTCACTCTGTAGCCAAAAGTACACATCGCACATGAATCGTGTTTGTGTGTGGTAGTAGCCCCAAGTCTTCCATCATGCACTATGGTGGTTGCGTCTCGATAGATATGTGACCGAGGGGTCGGCACCTCTTTGGCGCCCTGTCAGGATGACACCACCGAGCCTCTAGGGGACTCGGAACTCGCGACGTTAAGTCTAAAGCTTCGCGAGCGGTAGCGTGTGAGCGCTTGGATTCGGAGTAGAGGTGAGGAGAGAGAAACGAGGAAGTGATTCACTCGATTCCAGATTAATAAACAATAACAAATTTATTTTAACGAGCAGGAGTACATGATATACGATCATAGACATCTTGGATTGATATATATATATCCATATTCTATATCCCTAGATTATCGAATCTAACTGTCGCGAGAGAGAGAGAGTTACAGGATATTCGCGTGTGGATAAATACCTTATAGAGAAGTCGAGGATTGATGACTGGATGATTCTCCGTCAGGATTCTTGGGGTGTTGGATGGAATGTTCTTGATATTTAGAGTGTTCAGGTAACAGGAGCAACTTCGGAGGGAGGTATCCGACTGGTGTTGAGGCACTTAGGTGGGTAAGATATACTTATGATAAGGTCGGCGGATGCACGATATTTTGCACGGTATAAATTCTTGAGCGGACGAACTTTGGAGGACGACTGACCTCGGGATCTTTTTTTTTTTCTCTTTCATTCCTCTTGGGGTTTTTCCCTGAGGTCAGATGATGGCTATTAACGGTCGCACGTCCAATATGTCTTCTCCATCAAAAGTTCCTGGTGACACATCCCTGACTAACTTGATCTGATTCAACAAGGAACAAACTCCGTGGGAAATAAGTTTTATGGCTTTTAGCCTAACGTTCGATTTTACTTGATTAAAGTTCCAATAAATAAAATTGAAAATAACACTTTACTGAGGGTTAGTTCGGCCCTCACAGATATATAAGGGTGTGAGAGATATGGGGTTTGAAAGTGGTTACTTCGAAAATGTGGGACACTTCAATGAAAATGTTTCAGTTTTTTATAGAAAGTTCCAGAACCTAGAGGTGAAATTTGGGTTAGTTAGGGTACGTCATGAAAACGCACACTAAGAAGGAATTTTTCGAAATTCCCCTGCGGGTTGAAAGGGAGAGGATTAAGGCTTAACCTGAAGAACGTCTTCTACTGTACTATTTCAGATGCGATTTTTTTGTTTTTAATTACGTTTAGTCTTCATTGAGTACTTAAAGGTAATTTATTTGTTAACATTGTTATAAATATTTTTTTATATATTTCGATTTTATAACTAAATGTTCTAACCATTTTAAATTCGAATTTGTTATTGCATATTGGTTCGATTATAGAACGATTGTAAACGTTCCAGAAAAGTTATCAAATTAAAAACAGTTTGTTCGATTCTCAGCAATTCTCATCATTCTCAGCGGTAGGTGTTATATAACAATTACTATGGTTGTTGAAATATTGAATGTAAATAGGGTTTGCTTGCAAAATCCGCGGGAGTGAAGCCGCGGGTAACAGCTAGTTATATATAAAATTGTTATATAATTAGAGTGTACCGAATTTATTTAATTATTCGCTAAATATTTTATTTAAAACCTACGTATATTATAAGTTTAACTGTAAATTTAAATAAATATCTACGTAGATAAATAAATATATTTATAATTATATATTATTATATGTAACTTATTACGGTATGGTAGCGTATATTTTAACATTAATATAAATGTTGAAATAAATACTTGTATATTTTTCAGATAATCAGTGGTTTAATCACTTACATTTTGATGTATATGCAAATAAAGCAGAAGAGACAGAGCTATATTAATAATGTGAATTAGAATATTTGCAATTCGTTTTAAGCTTAAAAATTTTCTAAATATGACAGTACTGTATATATACTAATTCTTTTTTATGTGCATACGTTTGGTTTTCTTCTAATAGATTAAACGTAAAGACATTTTTCATACGTTTTCTATTCAGACAATGATACTTTTTTTAATTATTAAGTAATGAAATATAGTTTATGAATCAATATCATGATTTTGTAAAAATAAAAACACTATATATTTATTATATTATTAATTATGCATTTTTATCTTACTAATATATATCATTATAAGTGTAACTACTAAAAGTTAAAGTTTATGGATGTAAACTATATTACCTACGATAATATGAAATAAGGATTTTCAATTTCTCGTGGCACTCATATTCATTTTAATGCACTGCAAATTATATCATTTGTAATCTGCATTTATACCTACACGACCAAGTTTTGAACTATTTATGACGACGACGACAACAAATTGCACCAATTAACTGCAATTTTTTTTCTAGCAAGCATTCTAGTAAAATCGAGCAATTATTTGTTAGGAGATCGTCAAATGGCCGATGCAATTTATAATCATATATTTAGTTTCTTTTATTTAAAATATATGTTCTCCAGCTCCAATTATTAGTGTTCCTTGCTCCTGTACATCTTAACTTTCTTGCCAGCAACTGATTAGTGAGTCATCAACCTAACTCCTTTCCAGGGAAAATATCTGAATTGAAATATCATGACTTCTGTTATAAACCGGAATTTTTTCTACAATTAATCGAGGCTTACTGTCTCTGCTCTTTCCATATGTGGTATCTGTTTTTAGCTATCTAACACCTTTGTCAAGATTGAGGAAGGATAGATACTTACAGACAACAGTGGTAATTAATCGGTCTAATTTTTAATTTTTTTTTAAATCTCAGCCCAATAAATACTTTCTGAGTTGAAAATATATCTAATCAGGTAGAAGGAAATGACATATACATTCATAACAAACTACTAAACGAAATAATAAGATATCAATAATCAAATATAGTTTTATTGTTAAAATTTTTCGAAGTCATTCTTTTCTTACAATGTTTGCAATTTTTATTTTTATACTTGGATTGTTATTTCAAGAAACTTTGACGAAATTTCTACCTATCTGCTGCGAGAAGGACACGGCATTTAGGACTACGGACATATCGAAATAACAAAGACTCTAGATTTTCTAGTATCGGAAAAGAACAGGATTTACTCAAAGATATAGTTTTTTCTAACAGATAACTGATCGACAGAAATGACAATATGCTTTACTGAAGAATTAAACGTAATCAAGGACTCGTAAAAAGTCAAAAATATCGAAACGTATTAACATATAATTTCAAGGAGGAACCTGTATCTCATAGAGGATTAGAGTATAATTCCGACAACTTTGGGTTAATTATCAAAGGTAACTATTTGACTAATAGAAAGAAAGATATTTTTTTTTGTAAATTCTAAAAATAAAAGTTATTTAAAGAATTTACAAAAAATTTTTTAGAAATATCACCGATCCCAATGTTTTAATTTTTATTGAACAAGAAAGATGTAATTGCAAATAGAGTAACACCTACAAATGGCATCTCTCGAAAACTGGCGCCTAACTCATTTAAACGGCCATTTCTTCCATCAACTACGAGTATGAGTTGGCTCGAATTTAAATGAAGAGAATTAATCTAAGTGTGTAACAGTCATACTTATTTTTTCAGAGTTGAAAAGTATTTATACAACAACACTGTCTCTTCGTTCGTATGAAGCTGTGAATAAAGGGTTTTATATACGTTCATCACTAGTGACATTTTTATTTCTATTTACTCTTCAATTTTTTAAAAATATGTTTCTTCATCGATTTTTCGAAATTTTTCAAAAAATAGAAAAGTCTAAACTTTCATCACAATTTCAGGTTTTTTGATTTATACAATTAATGCAGTTTATGAGCGATGTATTCACGATACGCTTACGAAATGATGTATTCAGGATCATACGTCATTTTGCTGAGTGAAATTGTGTATTTTATCTAGTAACATTTAATTCTAATTGATTTACAAAGTTATAAATGATATAACATCGACAAATTAAGCTTGTATATAGAAATTAACAGCACTTATTAGATTCAGAGGAACACTAAAATTAGTTATGTAACAAACATGAGAGAAATGTGCTATAAGTTTTCAAAAATTATCAATTTCTTACGTATAAATGGATTTATTGTCTTATTTGTTAGGTTTTAGGAGAGCACAGGCCCCATATTTTCATACTTTCTCATCTCTTTTCTTCTATTATCTAATTTTCGGAGCATGCCATTAAATGAGACAAAGACTTGAAGCAGAACAACTTAAAGCAGATCGAAAGGGATTATCAAAATTTCTATTTCGTGCCTCATTAAAAATTAATTGTTATGTAACTAAAATATAAGAAACGACGAGTTATTTATAGTAGCATCAAGAGTAGAGATAAAATAACTACTAAAAGTAGTATCAGATAGAAAACTCTATGCTTTTTAATGACACACGACATTGGTTACGCTCCATAGCTGTTTGAAACAGTCATCTATACATTACTGGTATTCTAAATTATTAAATTCTAGTTGTTATTGTTTCCATTCTTAAATTTCATTATCTGTATAAATATTTTCCTTGGAACATCCTGTTAAAATTATTTTCGACACAAAATATGCCATTGGAAGTTCTAAAAACATATAAAAGAATATTATCCAGTAATGCAGTGTAACANCTATATATTTATTATATTATTAATTATGCATTTTTATCTTACTAATATATATCATTATAAGTGTAACTACTAAAAGTTAAAGTTTATGGATGTAAACTATATTTCCTACGATAATATGAAATAAGGATTTTCAATTTCTCGTGGCACTCATATTCATTTTAATGCACTGCAAATTATATCATTTGTAATCTGCATTTATACCTACACGACCAAGTTTTGAACTATTTATGACGACGACGACAACAAATTGCACCAATTAACTGCAATTTTTTTTCTAGCAAGCATTCTAGTAAAATCGAGCAATTATTTGTTAGGAGATCGTCAAATGGCCGATGCAATTTATAATCATATATTTAGTTTCTTTTATTTAAAATATATGTTCTCCAGCTCCAATTATTAGTGTTCCTTGCTCCTGTACATCTTAACTTTCTTGCTAGCAACTGATTAGTGAGTCATCAACCTAACTCCTTTCCAGGGAAAATATCTGAATTGAAATATCATGACTTCTGTTATAAACCGGAATTTTTTCTACAATTAATCGAGGCTTACTGTCTCTGCTCTTTCCATATGTGGTATCTGTTTTTAGCTATCTAACACCTTTGTCAAGATTGAGGAAGGATAGATACTTACAGACAACAGTGGTAATTAATCGGTCTAATTTTTAATTTTTTTTTAAATCTCAGCCCAATAAATACTTTCTGAGTTGAAAATATATCTAATCAGGTAGAAGGAAATGACATATACATTCATAACAAACTACTAAACGAAATAATAAGATATCAATAATCAAATACAGTTTTATTGTTAAAATTTTTCGAAGTCATTCTTTTCTTACAATGTTTGCAATTTTTATTTTTATACTTGGATTGTTATTTCAAGAAACTTTGACGAAATTTCTACCTATCTGCTGCGAGAAGGACACGGCATTTAGGACTACGGACATATCGAAATAACAAAGACTCTAGATTTTCTAGTATCGGAAAAGAACAGGATTTACTCAAAGATATAGTTTTTTCTAACAGATAACTGATCGACAGAAATGACAATATGCTTTACTGAAGAATTAAACGTAATCAAGGACTCGTAAAAAGTCAAAAATATCGAAACGTATTAACATATAATTTCAAGGAGGAACCTGTATCTCATAGAGGATTAGAGTATAATTCCGACAACTTTGGGTTAATTATCAAAGGTAACTATTTGACTAATAGAAAGAAAGATATTTTTTTTTGTAAATTCTAAAAATAAAAGTTATTTAAAGAATTTACAAAAAATTTTTTAGAAATATCACCGATCCCAATGTTTTAATTTTTATTGAACAAGAAAGATGTAATTGCAAATAGAGTAACACCTACAAATGGCATCTCTCGAAAACTGGCGCCTAACTCATTTAAACGGCCATTTCTTCCATCAACTACGAGTATGAGTTGGCTCGAATTTAAATGAAGAGAATTAATCTAAGTGTGTAACAGTCATACTTATTTTTTCAGAGTTGAAAAGTATTTATACAACAACACTGTCTCTTCGTTCGTATGAAGCTGTGAATAAAGGGTTTTATATACGTTCATCACTAGTGACATTTTTATTTCTATTTACTCTTCAATTTTTTAAAAATATGTTTCTTCATCGATTTTTCGAAATTTTTCAAAAAATAGAAAAGTCTAAACTTTCATCACAATTTCAGGTTTTTTGATTTATACAATTAATGCAGTTTATGAGCGATGTATTCACGATACGCTTACGAAATGATGTATTCAGGATCATACGTCATTTTGCTGAGTGAAATTGTGTATTTTATCTAGTAACATTTAATTCTAATTGATTTACAAAGTTATAAATGATATAACATCGACAAATTAAGCTTGTATATAGAAATTAACAGCACTTATTAGATTCAGAGGAACACTAAAATTAGTTATGTAACAAACATGAGAGAAATGTGCTATAAGTTTTCAAAAATTATCAATTTCTTACGTATAAATGGATTTATTGTCTTATTTGTTAGGTTTTAGGAGAGCACAGGCCCCATATTTTCATACTTTCTCATCTCTTTTCTTCTATTATCTAATTTTCGGAGCATGCCATTAAATGAGACAAAGACTTGAAGCAGAACAACTTAAAGCAGATCGAAAGGGATTATCAAAATTTCTATTTCGTGCCTCATTAAAAATTAATTGTTATGTAACTAAAATATAAGAAACGACGAGTTATTTATAGTAGCATCAAGAGTAGAGATAAAATAACTACTAAAAGTAGTATCAGATAGAAAACTCTATGCTTTTTAATGACACACGACATTGGTTACGCTCCATAGCTGTTTGAAACAGTCATCTATACATTACTGGTATTCTAAATTATTAAATTCTAGTTGTTATTGTTTCCATTCTTAAATTTCATTATCTGTATAAATATTTTCCTTGGAACATCCTGTTAAAATTATTTTCGACACAAAATATGCCATTGGAAGTTCTAAAAACATATAAAAGAATATTATCCAGTAATGCAGTGTAACATCATTAATAATAACAATATCCACTGAAAAAATAATATAAATTTATAAAGTTATTTGTGGGCAAAAAGGATTTCAAATCAAATCAACTAAGAAAATATTCCTCAGAAAATTCATGAAAAAGTAAATGTTTACAGTACATTTTTGTCAACACTCAAATTTCAAGTAGGAGGCCTCACGTACAGTACAGTTCACTGGGCTTCGCTACTTCAAATTTGCCTGAGCGCCCATGAATGTATAACGCGCCACTGACGTATTATTTAAACAACATATAAAAATAAAATTTAATTTAAAAACTAAAAATTAAAGATAATGCCAATTAGAAATCAATAATTAAATTATTTAACGAGAAATTATTTATTGTGACATTGTGAAAATAACGAATTGAAATTTTTAATCATATTTTTAATTATTTAACTTTAAATATATGCCTACCACCTCAAATTAGGAGTGTCTTGCCCCTGTACAGTGGTACCTCAGGTTACGAACGCCCCAGCATACGAAATTTTCAGGATACGACATGAAATTCGAACATATTTTTGCTCCACGATACGAACAAAATCTCACCACACGACGTTACATTAGTTCGCATTTTTCATTTGTTTTTCTTACTACAGTTATTTTTTTAAATGTATTACTTGGCTTTAATTTGAGTATGTTTTTCGCGTTGGAACGAATTATTTGGTTTTACATGTAATCGTATGGGAAAAGATGATCCACCTTACGACATTTTCATGATACGATCTCAGCTTCGGAACGGATTAATTTCGTATCCTGAGGTACCACTGTATATCATACTGTACTTTTCCTTTAACAGTAGAGTCGTGCCAGTCATCTATCTCAAAACTTTCAGGGGAAAATTTTGAATTGAAATAACGTAACTTTCGGTTTGTACTGGAAGTTCGAATACAATTACTACGGCCTTTCGTTTCTAATTTTTACACATACGGTCTCGTCGTCAATCTAACTAACCCTTTTCTCGATATTAAGGATTGATAGGCAGATGACAGTGGGAATTTATAGGTCTACAATTGTTTCAATTTGCAGCCCAACAAGATTGTTGCACATCATATCAATACAATAGGAAGCATTTTTATAAAGCTGTTGTGAAAGTTCAAAAGTCGACACAACTTTCTGTTGCCAAGATTATGTTGAATTCCAAACTTTTACATATATACGCGTTCACGGCGCGCATTAAATTACTATATTTGAAATATCTGCTAGATTTTACGGTGATTTTAATATACACGCAAACAATGCAAAGAAAATAGAAAAAATTTCATTTTTTGACATTTTTCAAATAATTTTTTTAAATGCCACTAAAATTTTTCAAAAATTCACTTAAAGTTATGATTTATAACAAATAAATGGTATTATTTTATTGCAGGAATTTTAGTCAAAGTCAGTTAAATTGTTCACATTCTCTTAGAAAATTATTTATATGGTAGAATTTTATCGAAATGGGAATCAAGATTAATTGACTTTTTATTATTTCTAATGGGAAAAATTCATTTTGACTTTACACAATTTGAAGTTTGAAATGAATCAAATTCGAAGTACGAGGACAACTGTAATTTGTTTACAAATATTTAATACTGTAATTAGTTTGACGAGATATTCCTTTACCGTTTGCAATGTGGAGTACTATTTCTGAAATATTTTTACTGAATTGCTTGCTTACAATAAAGCCTGGACTCCACATTACCGTAATCCGCGACGTAATCGTAAAACTGAAAGCCAAACTGACGAAACTTTCAGTTTGTAACGTTCAGTCGAACAGAAACAAGACTGAAAGCAGAGTTAAAAATTATTTAACTTTTCTGTTTTCGTTCCTCGCTTCTGTCGTACTACAACCAATAAAAACGCAAGGATTTGCGATGCGTAGTCACGTGCATTAGTCATGTGTAGTTTGATTGTCGTAATGGCAGAAAGTGTAGCGAAAACGATGAGGAAACAAATAGATTTGGAATTCTTCAGCGAAAAAGTTAGAAAATACAGATGTCTGTACGATAAAAAATGTAAATAATTCAAAGATTATTAACAATTTCATTGTTAATAAATGCAGAGAAAGCATGGCAAAATTCGTAACGTCGTCCATGTTTGACTCTACGACAATTACAGAACTGATCATTTCTAGTGGAGTCAAGTTAAAACGAAAACATAACTGAAACGAAAACTCTGTCAGCCGATTGCAGAGACAGAGTTTTCGTTAAACGACGTTTATCAACAGAACGGCCTATAGACGTTGGCTGGCTGAACAGCGGTTTAAAATGCGTTGCAAAGACGACGATCGTCTATTTCTGACCGTTCTCTAAACGAACTTTCTGTTTGGCCGTTACGTGATTCGAGCAACGGACTGGCTGCGAACAACGGACTTTCCGTTCGGTAGTTACGTGAGGCGAACAATGGACTTTCTGCGAACAAGTGCGAATGATATTTTTACTCTTTTGCCGTTGCCAATGACAATCTGCTATTTTTATAATATATTAGTGTTATTAGAGTATATTATTAGTATATCTGAAGTACAGTGCTCCCGTTGGGATTCGGCTTGCTTCCTTGTTTATTACGTACAGTACATCACTTCAGTGCAGGGTATTTACATTTATTCAAGTGTTGTGCAAATCATGGCTTCTAAAAAAACAGAAAGGTGATTTCAATTGGAACAATGCAAGAAATCATCAGAAGGAGTGAAAGTTGTCAACAACTTCCTTGTCGAATGGCAGAGGTTCAGGAGTTTACCAACGCTCATTATCCAAACAGAGCTGAGGCCACCAGGATCAATGATATCTACAATGACACCTTGCCCGTCATTTCCGACAGGTGTTGAAGAAGAGAGAGAAGCAGACCACCTTGGACATGTTTTTGAAGAAGTCAGCAGGCAAAAAACAAAGGATGGAAAAAGAGGAGTTGACCCTGCAAGCTCCGGAAGCCTTTCCTGAATCTGACTCCGATTAAAAAACAATAAAATGAGATCCGCTGCGATGTGTATAAAGTCTGTATCTGTATGAATGTGTGAAGAAAGTATTCCTCCATCTCCTTCTTACAATGTCTGACTACCTGGCATAATTAGTGACTGCTTCATTTTCATTTTTTTAATGGTACAGTATGGTTATTTTATGATGCGGAACGAATTATATATTTTAACATGTATTTCTATGGGAAAATGTATTTCATATAACGGACTTTTCACTTAACGGATGTGCACCTGGAACGGATTAAGTACGTTATACGAGGCACCACTGTATAAAAATACGTAAAAGAATTCAACTTGTAATTTTTATTGTTTCTTTAACAATATTATAATTTATAATGAAATCATTTAATATTGTAAGTTGAATGAGAAGAGGTACTTCATTTAAGAATTTAATACTGTATGGATTAGTTTATTGCCTTTGATTATGAGAGTGTGTGAAACGAAGAAACGCTTGCTAATCCGACATTACCCGCACAGAAGTGTGTCGGACTAACGAGTGAAGCACATTATTTCAAACTAGTTATATAATTATTTTCGCTAAGAACATATGTGCCAATCAGGAAATAACGTGTAGGATCTCCATCTTCTAATGATTAGAACGAAAGCAATTTGTCTTTGTTTCGGATTAGTAATTCTCATATAAATGTTTGAAAAGGTAGACTTTTAATTCGCTTCTCGTAATCAATTTAATAATTATAATTGTACATAAATTAATATTTCTTCTAAATTCAACTTAGAATAGTTAGGAAAAAAGGAATCTACCAATATTCTAAATTAAAATTATAAGCTTAACTTATTTGTAATTAATAATTTCATCGTGAGATGACGGAGTAACCATCTAACTCTAGCGAAATTTCTTTTTATCGGATTATTGATTATTAATCAGCCTTAATAAACCCCGATAAAAGTCATGCAAATTGTTTGATATTACTAATGTAATGGCAATATATTTTACTACATATAATTATTTCTCAGAATATGAAGGCATTTCAATAAGATATGAAATTAGAAATAACTTTTTTAATAACGAAACAAATGTAATTTCCTAAGTTATGGCACATTAACTTTATGTTAACACGAAGAATCTTCGTGCATTTAAGAAGAACAAATGTCCTTACCTATGTAGAAGATAAATACAAGCAAGTGACTTCATTGAAAATACATTGGAAAAGCATATTATATTTAGATATATATATTTTTTAAATTAAATTAATTACTTAAAAATAAAAATCCAGCAACGAGTTGCTTGACTTTCCTAGGACATTTGGTGGCGCCATCTGTTATGAAATTTCTTTTAAAAACTTTTTATATTTTTAACTATTATAAAATGGCAAAAACATTTAATTTTGAGGGTGGGAATGGGTTTTATAAGAAATTGTAAATTCTAATAACGAGTAAAATCGTCTTTAAGACCCATCACACTAGAAATACACACGATTCTGTTTATCACCCACTGCGGCGACCTTTAACCATCAAAATTTAAAATCATCAATCCCCTAGTAAACAAGCCTTTCTGAATAATTTCAGAGATGTTCGGAAAAAGCATAGGAGTTATTAAGCTTCAAGCAGGGTAAACAAATTCGTGCTCCCCACACTCACACGTACACAAGAACACACACACACACACACACACACACACACACACTAATATATACATACATACACAAAAAAGACTCCGAATTTTTTGCATCTCTGGACGTTTCAAGGTCTCCTGAGTCCAATAATGTAAAGATGTTTGGGGTCATTTTTTGACCGAACGCCAGTGACGCGCTGTGGACGAAAGGCGGCCCTATAAAAAACCTCAATACCCTCAAAATAGCTTAAAAATTTAAGAATTTGCGAAACACGTACTTTCCACATGAAAATGAGTTTATATTTAAATTGCGAAAAGCTAATAGTAAAACATTACATTTATTAATAAGAAATATTTCATATTCCTTATTAATGAATTTTACAGAAATGCTTTTTTATTATATATAATGCGAATGCAAAATAAAAAGATAAAACAACATTACAAAAAATTAAACAAAAATATATAGTGACAAACATTATACATAAAGAAGATGATTCAAGTAGTATATAATTTACAAAAATTAGAGTAAGTAATATTTTTTACATATTTATGCGTCTAAGCTTTAGCTGCTGCAAAATTTTTAATACTGTACAGTAATATCGTTTATATCTAAGGACCAGGGGCGGATCTAGATTTTCGGGGTCTAGGGCTTTTGAAAGTGAATGGAGTCCCACTTTTTTCACTTTTACCAAACCTAACCTAACATATTAACTATTTTTTAGTATACGATAAGGGCTCATTGTTAATGAAAAAGTTTTAATTTTTTGATAATAATTCAATTTTTTGGACCATTCACACTTGGGGGCCCAGGGTTTAAGCCCTATTAGTCGCTATGTAGATCCGCCCCTGCTAAAGAGACCATAATATTATTTTCTATTGTCATAATTAATAAACCCACTAGATGCTCTTTGAACAGTTGACCGCAAATAATTTTTTATAAATTTTAATTTCGAAAAACTTTTTCTCCTGATGCTACAGACATTGACAGAGTTAAATAAATGCGTATTACAATTGCTGTGTTAAGAAATGTAAGTTCGCCGACTTTCCCGAATCGTTAAAAATCCCGCGTCAGGATGATCTAGGGTCGTTCGCGTGTGGGTGTGGCGGAGGAGATACAGATGACAAAAATCTCACACAAATCCGTTTATTTTAAATATAAAAGTAAACTTACACTAAGGAACAAAAATGTTTTTTATACAATTGGACGTTCGAATTATCGATGGTGTTTCTGATGTTGCTCGAAGGAAGGCCCCGGGGCAACGGCAGGTGTGGAGATTCGTCAGTCGGTATCGGCGGTCTGAGTCCGTAGTCACGGGTTACAAGTTGGGCACGACCGACGGAAAACTGTTTTTTCGCGTTGACTAACCGCGTGCAGGTGCACAGTTTTCGGAAAGTCAATCTGTTCTTTGAAGATCGGGGATTATATCAATCTCCGTTCTTTGTTTTGTTTTCTTCTGATTGGCTCCACGCCCCTATTTTCTCGCTCCCCGATTGGTCTCTCGTCTGTCTCTAAGCCAAAGACGATTCCTGTTCGAGTCACCAGAAAGATCCGCTCCGAAGAATCTACTTGACACCATCCGTTACTCTGGATGCAAAAAGTTGATGGAACTTTGAAACTTGCACTCATATTTTCCACCATTGTCGTCTAGTCTGTGACGTTTTTGGAATTTAACGACCCGACGCGATGTCCCTTTTCATCATTAACCTTTCCTCTTTTCAAAATTTCTATGTTCTAATTATTTGCATACTAGCATTCCCTGTCGCGGCCTCGCCCGCTCTTATGTACATAGAGAACTTTGAAAATTTGAACTAATTGTTCATTAATTATTTGTGGATAATCCACTTTGTATGTGAAAATCCGTTGTAATTTTGAAACTCCGAATAAGATTATTATTATCCTGCCTCGCAGCTCTTGGCATTATTTATCAATCAATCTCAAAAATATTCATTTGAGATAAATTCAATAACTATTTCGTATATTTTGTACGATTACCTGCAGAAATTAATGCGTAACAATTCGAAAACCCACCATAAGTACACGTACTGCCATCTAGCGTGATGACATTACTTTTTTAATTCCTCGAAGATTTTGCTAATTAACTAATTAAAATTTAATGTCAGTTCTTCAAATATAATAGCAAACTTCAATAATAGACTTTTCTTATAGACAGAAAGTATTA
>NW_019385823.1:57763-73621 GCF_000671375.1 Centruroides sculpturatus | reverse complement strand
ATATTATTATATATTATTATTATATATATTACGAAATTATTAAATTTTCGTAATAAAACATCGTAAAGTTTTTAATTCCTCAAATAAACTTATACCTTCAATATCGCAACGGATGTAATTTGGATTGTTAAATAGTTTTAAATGTAAATCTCACAACATTTCATTAAATCTTTATTGCTTTAATTTTTTAACCTACTGATCTCCCTTATAACTTCAAAGTCCTCGCAACGTTGTTTTAAAAGTGTAAATCTTTCTTTACTCTATGCAATTGTGGTCTCTAAAATAGTAAAGAAAAAATAAATTTTAAAATTCTGCTTCCGTTCTTGTATTGTTTCATCTGATCCTTTATAAGTAAACATTTCTTTTTTTAAAAAAATTCTGGAAAAGTAGAATTAATTTCAAGATAATTTGCTATTTGTTTTGCAGATGTATAATATTTTCAAAATATTGGACTGTTCGGCATTTATTTAGTTGTTCTATGATAGAATCAAGATTTTCTATAATTTTTCTTATATCATAGGTCGAGTTTTTCATTATTTCACTTACAATGTTTACGAGATTTAAGATCTGTTTACCAAACAAAATTCAAGCAAATAAATTTAAAAGAACAAATTTTCGAAATTAAATTGTTAGCCTGTACTCTTCAGTATATATCTTTGGTTTCATCTTTCATAATATCAAAAAATGTCCGGTAAATTTTCTTGGAAATATATTTAAGTGGTTTTACTGCTTCTATTCTACTTTACAACTTAATAGTAAAAATTGGTTTTAAGTTTAAGCCACAAACATTTCTTTTTAATATAACCCAACGTTTTACATATAATGAAAAATAACTATATAATTCCTGTATTACCACAAAGAAATTTACAGTTACAGAAGATATTTAGCTGCATCATTCACTACTAAATTTAATGAGTCAGCAGTACTTGGAATGAAGAAAGCCATTGAATTTATTTCGAGAATTATTTGCTGCAGTCCATTACGTTTCCGATAGTATCTTCTACAGATTGAAAATTTAAAACATCCTCACGAAATTCACTTTAGACTTTAAAATAAGCAAAATTTAGAAGCAAAAAATTAATCACCAAAATTAATTCAAATTAATGTAAATGAGAATTTTTTAACTTTCTAAATAAATTTAATGAAAATGATAAGCAAGTTTCTTCAAAACTATCAATAGTAATTATACAATTACACAACAATATCACTAATTAATCATTGTTTATATTTATTTTATAAACATTTTTATAAAGATTTTTCTTAAAATCTAAAAAAATCGATATTTTGATCAATTTAAATCTTAAAATGTGTCATTTATTTCTTACCATCAAAAATACAAAAAAAATTATGTTATGGTTTCTTAATTTTAAATCTTCACAAATTAAAAAAAAGCTCATTTATACTCACTACACTCACTAAAAATAAACTGTATAATTTGTACTAAGAATTTTTCATTATCTTGTGTAATGGCTAGTTGGGCATGAGCTTCTAGGCTATATCGTCCCGTGGTAACGTGTGACACGGAAGTGTCACACGTTACCACGGGGCGATATAGCCTAGAAGCCGTGCACACGTTACCACGTGGTAACGTGTGACACGCCCCGTGTCATGTAATAGTAATTGTATGCGTTTATGATGATCGCAGGGAAGAATGCCTTCCGGGAGGGGAGGAATTTTAAGGATAAGACATTCATGCGTTAGAGACGTAAAGAAAACCTAGAAAACTCAACTTGGACAGCCAATCTGGGTGAGAAGCGAACACACGACCGAATTGCCAGTGTTCAGGGAACGTAATCGCTTGGCCACGTGTGCCAAGCGATTCTGGTTTTTCCTTATTTCTCGTGGTAAAAAGGCCGAACCATGGTGGCGTGCATAATCTGCACTTCACCATAGTTTGATCCTGACGATCGCCATACTTTCCCTCTATTATTCATTACAACCTGGAAAGTGAAAATGTTAACTACGTAAGTACGGAAGTTTTAATTTATATTTATTCCTTGTTGTCTTTATATTATTTCACTTAATTAATGTTGTAAGTAAAGATGATGTAAGGTTGGTAAACATTAAAGGTATTATTAAAACAATATCTTGTGCTAAAATAAAATAATGCTGACTGTAAATAGTGGATTTTATAGAATGGTGGCAAGTGGCTGCTATTATAACAGTGGCAGCTAACAGGCACCACTTATGAAATAATTAGGCCGGATGGCCGAGTGGCTAAGGTGGCAGCCTATCGTTTTGGTGGACCCGGGATTAAATCAAGACGGGTCAAATAATCCCCATGAATTTTTCGGGGGTGGTCCGTTCGGATATATGTAGGGCCCCATACCTCACCACCCGGATGCCCTATTGTGGGCTTGGTCGAACACATAATGGGCTTGCGAAAATATGCCCTCTTAGTGCCCACAAAGTGGAAAGAGTTAAAAAAACTGATGCAATAATACAGTTTTCTGTGCAAAAATTTGATTTACACTGCTTTTGATAAAATTAAAATTTATGTTTTTATCAAAATCAGTCAGTAAAATTTTGTGTAGCCAAGTTCAAAAATAAACCTGACTATGGTAACATAAATTTATGCAGTAGGTCTTTTATAACGAAACCCGATAAGTGTATACTAGCACAAACACATTGTTATGCACATTTCTAAAAATAAGTAAAATCTTTTTGTAACACTAGTAAAAATCTCTTACTGGAAGAAGAGAATCTTTAATAAAACGAATATTTAGCTGAACGGCTTTACATCGGTTTGTATTTAGATTTTGATTTGTGCAATTAATTAATAATCATTAGTTAATTTTTATGCACGGATTTAAATCCGGTAAAATTTATTTACTTTCTATTAAACATTGTCTATATCCTTAGCAAATTTCGTAATTCTATATCGAATTACGAAAGTCAGGCCTGGGAGCAATCGAAACATCGGTAAATCACGTGACTAACTTACTAGTCTATCTATTTAGCAGTATAATGTTGTGTACAGTATATATTATAGAAACATTGCTTATACAACAATATCTCATATCATATTTTGTGTTTCGCTTAAACTTCACACATTAATTTAGAATAAAATTTTACTTTTTTTCGAGTTTATATAATAACACAAGCAAAGTCATATATTTGTATTTCTTTAATATACTGTAGTTTAAAAAAGGTAAAATAAAATACTGTTGACATAAACACTTTTATTAATATTAGAAAATTACTTTACAAAGTTATTAGAAAAGCAATTTCCTAATATGTCAGTATTTACAATGAGTTATTACTATTACAAGATANGTAAATCACGTGACTAACTTACTAGTCTATCTATTTAGCAGTATAATGTTGTGTACAGTATATATTATAGAAACATTGCTTATACAACAATATCTCATATCATATTTTGTGTTTCGCTTAAACTTCACACATTAATTTAGAATAAAATTTTACTTTTTTTTTTGAGTTTATATAATAATACAAGCAAAGTATTTTTATTTCTTTAATATACTGTAGTTAAAAACAAAAGTAAAATAAAATATAATATTCCACATTTGAAATAAACACATTTATTAATATTAAAAATTACAATTTATTAGCAAAACAATTACTTAATATGTTAGTATGTACAATGAGTTATTACTATTACAAGATACATACATAGGATAAGATAGAATCAATAAAATTTACAACTTAATATAATATGAAAATTTAATACAAAATACCTTTAAGATATAATTAATGTTATCTTTAATAATTACAAATATAAATTCTGTTAATTTGATTTTACAACCTATAAACCTAAATGGCTTTTAGTAGAATTTGCAAAGTAATTTTGCAAAGACATTCATGAAAAATATTATATGATGATAGAGATAAATATTGATTAAGTTGAATGTAACTAATCTTTTACACATTTTTGTACTAAAAAGGTGTCCTAAATTTTATTAATTATTATTTGCAATGAGAACCATGAAGCAGCAATTGTAATAGTAGCAAATTTATTAGATAAAGTTAATTTCCCACTACCAAGAAGAAAAATCAATTCATTGGATTGAACTGCTACTTCTTTATTTGATTTATGCCAATACTGACAAATGATACATTTCTTTTCCATTAATTATATTTTTTTTTACTGTATAGCCTGCAAATATTGGCTAAAATTGGTAACGTAAATTCGGTTACATTTTAAGAGGAAATTCTGGAAATTATATCTATGTTAACAGAAATTTTAAAGTTTTTTTGCAAAGTAACACTGTTTTTAATTGAACATCATGACTTCTATACAAAGCTTTTAAATCCAAATTTTTTTTCATATTCTAATAACTGCTGATAACTGATATAATGATTTTTAATCTTCTCAA
Organism: Centruroides sculpturatus; assembly: GCF_000671375.1. NCBI lineage: Eukaryota > Metazoa > Arthropoda > Arachnida > Scorpiones > Buthidae > Centruroides > Centruroides sculpturatus. The sequence goes on along the minus strand of NW_019385823.1, from coordinate 69,281 downwards.
ATCAGTGGAAATTTTTCGGAGCCAAACCCTTTTCAGTGGCTCTTTTGATAAAGAAAAGGTAGAGAAAGTTTCCGTTTCATTTCTATTATTTGTTTTACAGCCACTAACTCTACAACATTTTGGCATTTTGAAAAATTCTATAGTCTGTAAATGCATGTATGTAAATTCTATTCGAAAGGAATAGAAAATAACTAAAATAATTATTATTATTTGATATTTCGATTTAAAAGATTAAAACCATACAATCAGGTCGTTAACATTCAGGCCTAACTACGAACATTTCTAATGATAAATTTGAAAAGAATACACACTAATATATTGTATAATGTTAAAATCGTATATATGAATTAAAATAATAAAAAGTCTAAAATAAAACTGCTGAAAAAACTTCTAGTTACTTCTTTTCTTTGAACTAAAATTAACCTTTCGAAATTCGAACGTATAGTATGTGTAGCGAAAAGCATAGGACAAGAGACTCTACACGACACTAAGTGATTACGTAAGTAAAACGTGCCCTGGCTTACTTTTCTTGTAAACGACCTCGATACGGAATAGAAGTTTTTGTTTTGGTTCTTTTTTCCGGTCCCCTCATATATAAGTAGTATAAATGACCAAAACTCTCGTGATATACTACAGTAATTGAGTATTGATAAAATGATAACTAGTAAACAGCCTGCTAGAAACTCCCCTGAGGCGTTCATGTAAATGTCCCGCGAATGTCGAAGAACAGCTGTTCTCACGGTCAAAAATTTGTAAACACTGTAAACTGCATGAGTCTCGTCGCGGTTTGTGTTAGTTGAAAAAAATATATATAAATTTAGTATCTCTGAAGCTATATTTTATAACTAAAAGAATTTTGTTTTAAATTATTTTATATTCTTATAGTAGTTTTCTTATAAAAACGCATTTCGGGGAGATGTGATTTAGCGGTAATTTTTACGTTCGATTTTTTTAATATCGTATTTGCTTTTATTTTTACACGAACATTAACCATCAATAATAAAAAATGGTCCTTACGAGTTAAATAATAAAAATTCCGTTTTGGCCAACTTTACTGATTTTCTGACATTACAACTGATTTTTAGGAACTAATTGTTGACATGAAGGAAGTCTGCATAGAATTTTATAAAAATATTTAATGTTATTTAATTATAATAATCTAAATTAGCAACAAAACCACTCTTGCTCTGATAGAAGAAATAAAAAAAGAAATAAAAAATAAAACACTGATTGATTTTATATAAACAACACTTCCAAAACTAGAGTTTGATCTCTTAATTACAATCAGATAATATAAAGTATGTTAAATAAACTGATTATCTGTATGTTAAATAATTATTACAACTTTCTTTATCTGTAATAAAGGTCTTAATTAAAACACTTGGGTATAGTATTAGTATAGCAACTATATCATTTAGAAATAGTTTCCATTTTAAATGAATCTACATTTAAATTATTATTATTATAAATTATTTTACGAAGTATGTTTATTTAAATTTAAATTTTTATTTATCTCTTAAAAACTTTCGGAGATTTAAGATTTTCAACAAACGAACATTTACATTTTTATTTATATACATAGATAGATGAACAAAGCTGATATATCATTTTATGTGATAAATTAAACGTCTATTACGTCTTGATGAGACATCAGAAATTTATCAATGAAAAAACTTTTACGTATTTAATGTGCATATAAAATTATTTCGTATTTGATGTGTTCTCATATCCGATGAGTAATTCTGTAGATCCCGACATAGAATATTTCAGATAGCACGTTTTATCGTAGAATGGATCTAAAAAAGAAAAACAACCCATTTGATTCAGCTGGATTAATCTCTCGTTTATTTTTCTGGTATGTAATATTATTTAAGTTCATTAAGATTTCGATTTTATAGTAGAAATAACTGCAGCAGTATACAGGTCACTTCATACCTGTTTGTACATTTTTTAAACGATGGTGCTAAAATACATAATAATGTTCGGTTAAATTAGTTTGTAATTTGTAGATATATAGAAGACAGCTTTGCTTTTTTTTAGGTTTAATTAAGTACAAAAAACTTTTGTGCAACACGTGATAGTGTAATTTTTATTTATAAATAATTAATATAGTTGACTAAGAATTAAACTTCAAATTAAATTTTTTCGAACATACTGTTTACTCGAAATTTTTTAAAATTTAACTTTTATTTCAATACATTATTAAAACTTTAATTAAATATTTCAAATAAGATAATTTCTAATTTAGATCTTTTTTGTCACTTCGAACTTTATTATATAAATTTTTACCGTACGACTTTATAAATAATGAAAATAATATTATCATACAAGTAGCAATATATACAATACAATATTATCACTAAGAATGACTTGATTACTGTACTCTCACGACATTGCCTAAAGGAGTTACCAAGAGAAAAGTGAACTTCCTGTCCAACACACCCTGCAAGCTTCAGCCCTCCAGACAACACCATATAGGCAGAGCATAGTATACCGGAAACAGTCACCTAATCTTTCACCCCGGGATTTGCTTAAATCATGCATAATATACAAAACAGGCTCAAGATTGTCATGTACGTATATACATGACAATCTTGGGCTTTTTTTTGTCTATTCCTACATACATCTTTTGCTTCTTTCACATTCATGATTCCTTTCACATTCTCTCGTCGCCTCCTTACTTTCAGAATCTGTTTTGCTTTCAGAAAGTCTTCTGCTTGATCACTGATCTTTACCTTGTCTTCCACACCCTCTGTTCTCCTCCACACTTACCACATACAGATTCTTATACACCTCGTCTTGCCACATTCTCTCCATTTGTTCAATTGTATTATTTTTCACCCCACTGCACCAACACATCCTTCTTACTGATCAGAACGCTCCTTATCACAGCACATATACACAGCGGATATCCTATCTCAGCGGCAATCGCTTCGCTCTTATGCTCTATTCCCCATACCCTCGACTCAACCATACAACGGGGTCGGAAAAACTTCATTATACACAGCTATATTTGTCTTATTCAAGAACTCATTCCTACAACTCAATCGTCCTGTTTAAGCATCTACTTTCCTACAAGCATTTACTCGTCTTCTAATCTCCTTGTCTATTCTGCCATTCGTTCAAAGGTTTCCTCCCAAGTAAACAAACATCCTTTACCAAACAGTTTCACAATAATATGGTTTGCTTTTATCGAACAATTGTTCAAGTACACATTGAATAACCAGAGAGATATCACATAGTGCTAATGCATGCCCGTAGACTTATTGAGCCATTCTGACAGAAACTCTGATACACATTTTGCTTTTCTCATACATTGCTTTTATTGCTTGAAGCAGCTTTCTACTCACACCACACTCATGGAGAAAATCACAAGAACTCTCTTTCCACATGATTATATGCTTTCTCCAAATCCATATACGCAGCAAGAACTCTCTTATTCACACTCAAGTACTTCTCAGCAGTGTGTTTTGCAGTCCAAAGATTCGATCCATACAAATCTTTCCCACCGCAAGCCCATATTAGGCATTCCAGAAGACTTTCTTGTAATTCTCATAAACTTTCCTACTTGAACTTGTGAAAATATCTTTCCTCGTACGCTCAGTCGTCTTTATAAAAATTACATTCTTCCCTGTCATCTTTTAATTTTATACTTTGAAACGATAATAGCAACTTTCCAATCATTTGGCACCTAGCCTTTATATCAGTACAAGCAAAAAGGGTTTGTCAGCCATGTTAACAACACATCGCCACGATATTCTAAATTTTCAACAATACTCTATTACCACGCGCAGCTTTTTCTATTTTTAACTTGTGAAATACTTTTCTTATCCCTTATACATTGATCTGCTTACATGCACGACCGTCTTCATTCTCAGGCATGCTTATACAACTTATCACTGACATGTGAATATCCGAAAAGCTCATTGAAATACTCTCCACGTTTCCAACACAATCTCACTTCACATCAGATCATTTTTATATTTATGCTCCTTGTTCCCACATACGCACGACTACCTTTAAGTTGTATCTTATACTGCCATAAAGCGAATTCGTCATCCTTATCACAATTTCCTTACATTTATGGTTATGCTCTCTGTAGTTATCTTTACTCCCACCAACAAACATTTCGAGTACACTTTTTTTCTTTCTCTTTACAGCATCAGTAACTTCATTCTACCACGCAATTCATCTCATTTGTTTGACTATCTTCACACTACTACATTTTTCCCTTGCACATTGCACCACACTCTTGACATTGCATCCCAAGATTCTCAGGCACATGTCTAACATCTATGTTCAGATGATTTACCTTAACAGACACATATTCTCTTCAATGTAATTTTCACTCCAAAGTATTCTGTTGTCACACATTCTAATATTTTCCTTTTCTGCTTTGCGTTTTACTGACAGTTGTTGAATTGTCGAATAGTTGATGTTATATTCCAGTTACTCAGAAATTGCAACTTTGATTGAGCCAGTTAATGTCCTATTTCGAATCCTGTCATCATGCTCGTATCGTTCAGAATCCATTTCAATGTCTCATCCTACATCACAAATTCAATCAAACTTTATGCTTTAGTTTTCTGGTCTCCCATGTATACATTTGGATTGATTTGTGCTCAAAAAACATATTGGATATGAGCAAGTCTCTTGCAGAAAATAATTCAATCAGACATCCAGTACTGACATTCACTTCGTCAGAACAATACCTGTCGACATATGGCTATAAATATCTATCACATGCACCTACATGCCCATTCGTATCAATTATAATCACATTCCTTTCATTCACCTTGCATTCGTTCAAGGCACCAAACCAAAATCCTCCAGATTTCCCTTCCTTTTAATTATATCAGAATCAACTAGAGAACACAATAATCTCGTACAGTGTAGTTTCACCATCGACCAAACGAATCTATCCTTAATGCATTCATAAGATTTATCATAAATTTTCAGACAAATACTAATGTTCTTTTCTAATGCTCACTCACTCACTGTTCTTCAAATGCTCTCATAGGTACAGTACACCGCGCAATATATGTAAAAAGCCCTTCCACTAATTCAAGCAATTGCCCATATTTTTCATTTCAGATGCACACAATACCTTCACCTTCCTTCCATATATTTTTTATTAATTTCTAAAATTACCAAAAGACACTGCATTCATAAGCAGATACGATTTGTATGTACGACATATCATCATTTGTTAACAATAAATTAATTTATCGATAACACATGTCTTTGGACAACATAAAACAATCATAGGGTACAAAATCTCGTTCTTCGACACCCTCGAGTGCTATGTTTATATGCAATAACATTTTATAATTAGAAATTGTGAGACGAGTAAGAATGTCCAGATTAATGACGACGTTCGACGAGTCTAAACCACGTAACCTTCAACCTAAATGTACATAAACTGCACCGAGTAATGTATATATTTTGTAGATTTTTCTTCGAGGACATCAAATTTATGGACCGGCAGTCCCCATAACTAATGCATTTTGTACGACACGTTCTTTTCCCGGCAGGGTATTTGTTTGTGGGTCTAAATGAGAGTGCGTTGTTTGCATAAGCAACAATGTGCAGAATACCAAATTTAAAAATCGGCCGCTCTCCATTTAGTTTGCAATCGTGGCTTCAAATTTATTGATCTTCTCATAATTAAACCAAAGGTTTTTCATTTTGGACATTAAACCACGTACTTATCTTTAATTTACATGTTTTGTAAAAATACAATATTCTTTTTTTCGGTTCATTAATTACTTCCGAATGTCGTAACGATAGAAGGAATGTTATTTACTGATTTTATATCTAACAAATTGTTGAAAAGTTTTTATTACATAAAATATTCTATTATGTACTATAAAATATTTAGGATAAAAAGAAATTGTACTGTTTTATTATTAAAACCATTTTTTATCGTATCAGTTTATAAATATTCTGTAAACATCAAAAGAAAATCTATTTTAAAAGTTTTTAATATGCACCTTGTAAATAAACTGTTTACATGCATCACGTTCAACAGTTGTTACTCTTTCACCTCAGACAGATACTGAAAATTCCATACACTCTTCACACTAAAACTCGCATCACGTTTGCATCTTTTAACAGAACAAAAAGCATACAGGTTTCTTTTCACTTTAGTCCATTTTACAGGAATAGCATAAGGGGATTGTTAGTCCTTTGTCGAAACCCTATCCTGAGGACCATGTCACTCTCTTAGTCTGACTTCTCACCTGCAACGTTTCTGGCATAAGGAAACTTGCCAGTAGATATGGCTACCACCAGTTAAACCCTCAGTGTCATTCAAGTACACAAACCACAACACCATGTCAAGACCGAGATACCAGGATGGGAAAAGTATGATTTACATACTGGAAAAATCTAGATATGAGTTGCTTAACTTTTCTGAAAAGGGCGTTTTTGCCGCCACCATCTGTTGTGATATTTTATTATTAAAAAGATTTTACATTTTTAATTATTAAAACATGGCAAAAACTCAATTTTGAAATTACGGGTAAGTTTTATAAAGACTGTAAACGCTAAAAGCGAGTAAAATTGTTATTAATCAGACCATATTGGAGATATCACACGACCATTTTATCTCCTCACCCCTCGACCTTTAATGACCAAAATTTAATAGCATCAATCCATTAATTAAGAAACAAACCTCCTTGCAAAATTTCAGAAATTTTTGACAAAAAGCATACAATAATGCTGTTTGTTTTATTACGCTTCAGATATGGTAAACAAAATCATACCATACACATACATACTAACATCCATACATACAGAAAAAATCTCGATTTCTTTTGCATTTCTCGACGTTACAAGATCTCCTGATTCCACAAATATAAAATCCACTTGATCGCCATACATTTTCCTCTGTTACATATAACAATCGAGTATGTAAAAAGAGCTTGCCTTTTAACTTACCGTTTACGTACAGTTACGTGTTTAAACGTTATTTTCTTTAAATTTTTATATTTTTTAGATTTTATACAAGCCTAAAACATACAATGATAATTGAAAATTAATTAGGACTCTAACGAAATTTCGTCATTGAGCGGTTTATTATGTACTTTTCTGACCTGCATATGATGATTGATGTTTACTGACCTCGTTGAAACAAGGCCAGTCAAGTTAATTTTGGAACATTAAAAGTTTCTCAATTTTTTCTCTAACTAGAATTAAAAAGATTTAATTTGAGTTCAAATTTTAATAGTAAATTTAATACGATTTCTATTATATTATTTTAAAGTATAATATGCTTTAATTAAATATAATTAAAGCACATTATATTTGATCATATTTTTATATATTTTTACGAAAGATTCAAAAGTAATATTTCGAAAAAATTTTTAAAGGATAATACACATCACTTATTAATTTTAGGTTACCGTATGTCATATTTATTTCCCAACTTTCTTATTCTTATTGTTATTTATTATTCAAAGTGCACCGTGCTTCAACGGTAACCAACTTTTTGGTAAGAACTTTTTAATTTTCCGGCTGTTATATATAATAGAGGAAGATTATGGCGATCGATCAAAAATGACCCCTCAAGACTTTTGCATTTTTAGACTCGGGACATTAAAACATCGAGTAATGCATAAAACTTCGGAGGTTTATTCAGTATGTATGAATGTTTGTGTGTGAAGGAGTGCACGAATTTGTTTACCCTGTTTGAAGCGTAATAACTGCTCTGCTCTTTGGCGAACATGTCTAAAATTCCACAGGGAGGTTTGTTTATCAGGAGAATTGATGTTATAAAATTTTGGTGGTTAAAAGTCGAGGGAGTGAGAAGATAAAAAAGTTCTTGTATATCACCAGTAGGATCGGACATAATGAAGATTTTACTCGTAATTAACATTTGTAATGTTTTATAAAATCTATCACTACTCCCAAGCTTTTCGCCGTTTTATAATAGTTATGCTATTTTATTAAAATATTTTTATATTTTTAATATTTTTATATTTTTCTATCAAATGTACTGACGCTTGTGAGAACAGTTGTCATATCAAAGAAGGGTTACCAATTAATTAAAACGGGACCCTTATCATGAATAATATACGTATATTTTTAATCGTTCATTACACATAAGTACAGTTGTAAATATTATTTAAAGTAACAGATAATATAAAGTACGTTATATTAACTGATTCGTGATATCTGATTGTTATTAAGAGATCAAACTCCAGATCTCAAAGTGTTGTTTATAAAAATCAATCAGTATTTATATTTTTCTTCTATCAGGGTAGTTTTTAAACTATTATAAAATGTCATAAAGCTTAATTTTGAAGGCAGTGATTGGATTTATAAAAAATTGTAAATGCTAATAGCGAGTAAAATCTTCATTAAGTCTGACCCTACTGAAGATACACAGGATCCGCTTTATCTTCCCACCCCTCGACCTTTAGACCTTTAACAACAAAAATTTAACAACATCTATTCCCCTAATCACCGAACTACAGTACTCTGCATAATTTCAGAACTTTTCGACAAGATGCGCAGGAGTTACTGGATGACCAAAATCGTGCTTTTCCTTAAACACACGCTAACAGCCATTCATACAGAAAAATTTATATTACTTAAATTAGTAAAAAGTTATAATTTCTTACAATTTAAAAAAAAAGTTATTTCTTTAGTAAAGAATTATTATTAGTATCAGGTAAAAATTTTATTTATTTTTATGAATGAGAATAACAATGTGTCTTCTGCTAGTGTTTGCTTTATGGTATATAAATAGTGTTTTAATTCTGCATTATTTTATTTTGTCATAGCTAGGTCTGTTCATGATCACAGAAACTTAAAATTTCACTAGCTAATTTTGATAACGACATTAATTTTAATTTTAAATTAATCAAAACCATCACCGATCAGAGTTTAAATGAAGTGTATATTATTTCATCAGTAAACAAACTCTTTCATTAATTAAATAAAATATATTTATGTAATATCTTAAACAGTAAACATTTTATACTTTTTTCTGTTTTATTGTAAATTTGCTTTCTAACACTGTAATTTAATCAGCAAAAAACATAAATATTAGTATACAATGTTTTCATGAAAATAAAATCGTATTATACGTAAATTTCAAAATGTTAAATATATAAATAAAGATTCGTTAATTTCTAAAAAGTTAAAATTACTTCGTTAAGAGAGAGAGATATTAGTTAACAATATAAAATAGCTTTTAAATACATTCTGTATTTATTAATTTTAATAAAATAAAGAAAATGTATTCAACCTCTATAACATATATAAATACACAACACGTGTGCAATCAGTCATCTGTATAGATCATTTTCTAATTATAAAAATAAAATATCACTTTTAGAAAACATTAAAGTAATGAAATGCATATTAATCTTCAATATATAGATATTTTTATAGTGAAAGAAGTGCCGCCGAGCCGTAAGTCCCTTAAGTATATTTATCATTTATACTACTCTCTATTGGCACATAACTACTTTTTCTGCTGAAATAATAACAATAACCAATTGTAAATTTGAATAATAAATATTTATTTAAAATTTAAGTAAACTTTTCGATAAGCACTGTTAACAGTTTCTGTTATCTATTGATTATTCATAACAATTGTCACAAATAATAAATGAATGGTTTTTACGTAAATTTTTTAAAAATAATTTTTACGGTCCAAAAAGGGAGGACACGTGCATAAATGTGTTTTTCGGAAGTACTGTATTTCATGAAAATTTTCATCGGATTTAGCCATTTACTCTGTGCAAAGGTAAATAAATATACATTTACCTTTGCTAGTGCTTTACCTAAATTTGTAATAAACTGGTGATGTTGTACCTTGCTGGAAATAATAAATGTCCCCATTATGAAAGATTTCAGCACAGTAGCGCAATTATATTGTAAAATGTCATTAATGCCCAATTTCTAGTTATTCTCTTCATCATTTAACAACGTGTCAATTCCTGCTTTACCTATAAGATAATATTATTTCAGATTTCTGCTCTTTGAACGTTTTTCTTATCTTCATGAATTGTAGTAATTAGGACTCCTATTTTTTCTTTTTCTTTTTGTTACAATAACAGACGATTGTTTTTTTCTTTGAACACGTCTTTTCTAATTCTATAAACATATAAATATAGTTGATGGCTCGAAGTTTATTAAATTTAAACAAGTAAAACGGCAAAACCGTAATTGGGACAAGACTATGTCTCGGAGACTCACTACTAAGCAGAATCACTTTGATGCTCAAGGCGGGTCTCGTTCTCATTCTCCAATCTTCTTTGGTATCGCTGCTTTTGGGCGCGATCGTTCAAATTTCGCCGGCCACGATGCATTGTCGATGAAATGAACCTATCGAATTTCGAAATTTCTCTCTGTGGCGTGTCGGCCCGGGTTGAATTTTTGTCGATTCGTAACGAAAATTTCCCGTTTTTGAAAAAAGTAATCGTGACTATTGTATCGTCCGAAATTATTTTTTTATTTTGCACGAATACTGTTTACAGTTTAACCCGATTATAACGCCATCGGATGTAATGACAACCCTAATATAACGTCAAATTTTTATCGGTCCCACGATTTTACCCACTTGTAAAGACAAAACCGTTTTAACGTCATATTTGAAGCACTCTCAAATTTACAAAATTAGATTACAAATTTTATTTAACAGAAGAAACTACGTGTTCAGTCCTAAGGTCAGAGTTCACTTCTTAGAATGACTGTGGGTGGTACTCTCCCGTCTTGATTTCGGTGGGGTGAGGTGGCTGTTTTGCCTGTTTGTAGAAGAGGATCGCCATTTTGTATTTTGACTCGGTTCTCGGTCCCCTGACTACCTACGAGTCTGGATTTTTTTATGCGCAAATGATTTGGGCACCTAATAATTTGTGCCAAATATCAACTCTCGACATGTACTTCTTCATACCTCTAAGCTGGTAACATAAAACAGCAGTACGATTTTATAAACAAGATGATTCTCAAGAAATCGACATTTGAATTATTGTTATTAAACATGTCATTATAATTCTGTGAGAAATGATGAGTAATAAAATTATATTATCATTATCATTATAGTTAATTATATTTCTGAATAATTCTATAGTATTTAATTTCAAATAAAAATACTTCGATTTTCCTTTTTTGTATAAAATAATAACTATAATTTACTTGTTAATCTTTAAATAGCTAATTTCTTTGCGAATATTTAAATTTTTTTAACTTTTTAAAAATACAGTAGAACCTCCATTATCCGGACCTCTATTATCCGGATATTCGATTATCCGGATTGTTAAAAATAAACAAAAATTTTATGAATTTGCTGATTTGCACATGGCGAATTATGATACTATTTATGTACGTGATGGAATGCATAACATTTTTTGTTTCAACAACGTCTCACCAAGCACAGTGGTCGTAAACTCTTAAAAATATTTTACGTAGTAATAAAAATATAACCTGACATACGTATTTATAAATTATTTATATTCAAATTACATCATTTCTATGACCAAGGGCGGCGTAAGGCATGGACGAC
>NW_019385823.1:45052-56023 GCF_000671375.1 Centruroides sculpturatus | reverse complement strand
GGGTAGGTCTACCAATCTGGCAATGGCTGTTTAATCCTGTTCACGGTCAGGATGGGTGGAAGGAGTCTTTTTCCCGCAGTAACGGGCTTTAATGTTTCGGGTCGAGTGGCGGAGGGAGGAGTGCGTCGGTGAGACGACAGGCGATATACGAGTAAACGAGGAGGCCAGATGTAACATAAGAAAAATTAACAATTTATTAAAGCAAGTTTCGGGTAATACAACGTCTAGTTCGCGTCCCTAAAACGCGGAGAGACCGAGAGAGAACTTACAATAATTGGTTCCATACCTCTTGATCTGTTATCCACCGAGGAAAATTCTCCACACTTAGATTTAGGAAAGTTTACAGGTAAAAATTTAAATCGTTGATTTAGGAAAGTTTCACTGTTTAAAAATTTAAACCTTTGATGTAGGAAAGTTCACTGTTTAAAAAGAACACTATTTTTAAAGTTATTGGCTCCTGGCACCTGCTCTGGAACGACTCCCCCGAGAAGTGGAAGGAAGGGGTTTTTATAAGATCGGCGTGGGAGAATGGTCACGTGATTGATTGTTGTGTGGTAAAAGGTACGCAGATGGGTCAGAGTTGTTCTCGGGACCATGCTAACTATCAACTTAGCAGTTGGAATGTGGGATTAGTTTCGAAATGAACGGATGTTTATGTCGAACATAAAGGAAAAATTTGTTTTTCGTTAGGTTTCACTCGGCTAGTTAAAAGAAAATTTAATTACGTTTTTAGGCAAATACGGGACAATTAGTCGGCAAATAATCGGTAAAAATTCCAGATCTCACATATATATAAAGACAATGGTTTTGTATTTTTTAATATTTAATGAAATAACTTTTACAAAACTGGTGATTAAACACACCCAATTTTTGTGCACACATCATTGTGTAATTTTTATATTGATAAAAGTCAGTCAACTATATATTAATCATTTAAGTTTACAAATAACTTCTATATCGAAAACATACTGTTTATTTCAAATGTTTTGTTTATAAATATATTATTTCAATACATTATCAAAACTTTAATTAAATATTTCAAATAAAATACTTTTTAATTTAGGTTTTTCTGTTTCTTCGAATTTTTTTCTGTTGTTAAAATTTATATAAATTTTAACATTTATTTTTTAACAAAATTTTAAAAAATTTTTAACAAAATTTATTTTTTAACAAGATAAAATTTTAACATAAAATTTATATAAATTTTAACAACCGACTTTATAAATAACTTAAATAGCATTATCATACAAGTAATTATATATACAATATAACGTTACCAATAAAAACTATTTGCTTACTTACTGTACTGTCACGACATTGCTTAAAGGAGTGACCAAAAAAAACTAAATTTTCTATCCAAGGCACCATACAAGCTTCAGCCCTCCAGAGAACACCATGCATGCAGAGTGTAGCACACCGGAAACAGTCACCCAATCTTTCACTTCGGATTTGCTTAAATCATCCATAATATCCATATATGACAATCTTGGGCCTTTTCTGTCTTTTCCTACATACATCTTTTGCTTCTTCCACATTCATGATTCCTTTCACACTCTCTCGGCGCCTCCATACTCACAGAGTGTATTCCTCTTTTAGAAAGTGATCCACTTGGTCAGCGATCTTTTCCTTGTCTTCCACACCCTCTGCTCTCCTCCACACTTACCACATACAACTTCTTATACCTCTCATCTTGCCACATTCTCTTTATTTGTTCATTTGTATTCTTTTTCACCCCACTGCACCAACACTTCCTTTTTAATGATCATAATTCTCCAGATCACAGCATACATATACTGTGGATATTCTATCTCAGCGGTAAACATTTCGCGCTTATGCTTTATTCCTTATACACACGACTCACAAGCATACAACGGATTCGGAAGAACCACATCGTACAGAGCTATACTTGCCTCATCTGAAAATACATTCCTACAACCTAATCGTTCTGTGCACACATCTACTTTTATACAAGCATTTACTCGTCTTCCGATAACCTTATCTATTCTGCTATTCGTTCAATGGTGCTTAAACTTCCTTAACTGTTCTGATGTCTCACTGTTTACCTATATCTTGCACTCACTAATTTGCTCATTTCTTTCAAACATTAAAACTTTCGTTTTTTTCCATTTATTCTCGATGCAATTTTTCGTAAAACTCGTTTACTTCCAACATAAGATAATGCAGTTCAGTTTAGCTTTCGACCAATCAACGATATTATCAGTATACAATAAGCATTTGTACAATTCATCAAACAGTTTCAGAATAATATGGTTTGCAATATGGTTTGATTGTGTGATCAGTTAAAAAACTGATCACACAATCGTTCAGGGATACATTGAATAACCTGAGAAAAATCACATAGTGCTAATGCATGACCGTAGTCTCATTGACAGACACCTTGGTACATTTTTTGCTTTATTTACACATTTTATCACATTATGCAGCTTGCTGTTTACACACACTCATGGAAAAAATCACTGAAGATCTTTTTCCACTTGATCATATGCTTTCTCCAAATTCACAAACGCAGTAAAGAATCTCTTATTCACACCCAAGTACTTCCATCTGGCGCTATATGTTATGATATTTTATTATAAATTTTTTTTAATATTTTTAATTATTAAAAACATATTAAAACAAAAAACTTAATTTTGAAAGTAGAGATAAGTTTTATAAAAACATTCCATTTATCAATGTGAAAATTATTTGCTAATAACAAATAAAATTGTCATTAAATCAGACACTATTGGAGATATAACACGGCCACTTTATCTCCCTACCCCCTACCTTTAAAATTTAAAAGCGTCATTTACCCTAATACAGAAATTTTCGACAAAAAACGCAGGAATGTTTAAACTTCAAAGATGATGAACAAAATTGTCTATCTACAAACCCACTAACCTTTATACATAGAGAAAAGAAAATCTCGAATTCTTCGCATTCCTCGCCGTTTAAATGTGTCCTGAGTCAAAACATGTAAAAATCTTTGGAGACCAATCGCTATACTTTTCTTCTGTTATATATAACAGCCGAAAAAGTGAAAAGAGAACACTCAGTATGGTGCTCCAATACATGAAAACTTGCCTCTCAAAATCAATTCTACTTTATAACATAATAATGCTATCTTTGCAACCGTTTTTATGTGTGTATATTGATGCAATTGATTCGCAATATAACTTATTGAATNGTAAATTTTTTTAAAATAATTTTTACGGTCCAAAAAGGGAGGACACGTGCATAAATGTGTTTTTCGGAAGTACTGTATTTCATGAAAATTTTCATCGGATTTAGCCATTTACTCTGTGCAAAGGTAAATAAATATACATTTACCTTTGCTAGTGCTTTACCTAAATTTGTAATAAACTGGTGATGTTGTACCTTGCTGGAAATAATAAATGTCCCCATTATGAAAGATTTCAGCACAGTAGCGCAATTATATTGTAAAATGTCATTAATGCCCAATTTCTAGTTATTCTCTTCATCATTTAACAACGTGTCAATTCCTGCTTTACCTATAAGATAATATTATTTCAGATTTCTGCTCTTTGAACGTTTTTCTTATCTTCATGAATTGTAGTAATTAGGACTCCTATTTTTTCTTTTTCTTTTTGTTACAATAACAGACGATTGTTTTTTTCTTTGAACACGTCTTTTCTAATTCTATAAACATATAAATATAGTTGATGGCTCGAAGTTTATTAAATTTAAACAAGTAAAACGGCAAAACCGTAATTGGGACAAGACTATGTCTCGGAGACTCACTACTAAGCAGAATCACTTTGATGCTCAAGGCGGGTCTCGTTCTCATTCTCCAATCTTCTTTGGTATCGCTGCTTTTGGGCGCGATCGTTCAAATTTCGCCGGCCACGATGCATTGTCGATGAAATGAACCTATCGAATTTCGAAATTTCTCTCTGTGGCGTGTCGGCCCGGGTTGAATTTTTGTCGATTCGTAACGAAAATTTCCCGTTTTTGAAAAAAGTAATCGTGACTATTGTATCGTCCGAAATTATTTTTTTATTTTGCACGAATACTGTTTACAGTTTAACCCGATTATAACGCCATCGGATGTAATGACAACCCTAATATAACGTCAAATTTTTATCGGTCCCACGATTTTACCCACTTGTAAAGACAAAACCGTTTTAACGTCATATTTGAAGCACTCTCAAATTTACAAAATTAGATTACAAATTTTATTTAACAGAAGAAACTACGTGTTCAGTCCTAAGGTCAGAGTTCACTTCTTAGAATGACTGTGGGTGGTACTCTCCCGTCTTGATTTCGGTGGGGTGAGGTGGCTGTTTTGCCTGTTTGTAGAAGAGGATCGCCATTTTGTATTTTGACTTGGTTCTCGGTCCCCTGACTACCTACGAGTCTGGATTTTTTTATGCGCAAATGATTTGGGCACCTAATAATTTGTGCCAAATATCAACTCTCGACATGTACTTCTTCATACCTCTAAGCTGGTAACATAAAACAGCAGTACGATTTTATAAACAAGATGATTCTCAAGAAATCGACATTTGAATTATTGTTATTAAACATGTCATTATAATTCTGTGAGAAATGATGAGTAATAAAATTATATTATCATTATCATTATAGTTAATTATATTTCTGAATAATTCTACAGTATTTAATTTCAAATAAAAATACTTCGATTTTCCTTTTTTGTATAAAATAATAACTATAATTTACTTGTTAATCTTTAAATAGCTAATTTCTTTGCGAATATTTAAATTTTTTTAACTTTTTAAAAATACAGTAGAACCTCCATTATCCGGACCTCTATTATCCGGATTTTCGATTATCCGGATTGTTAAAAATAAACAAAAATTTTATGAATTTGCTGATTTGCACATGGCGAATTATGATACTATTTATGTACGTGATGGAATGCATAACATTTTTTGTTTCAACAACGTCTCACCAAGCACAGTGGTCGTAAACTCTTAAAAATATTTTACGTAGTAATAAAAATATAACCTGACATACGTATTTATAAATTATTTATATTCAAATTACATCATTTCTATGACCAAGGGCGGCGTAAGGCATGGNTAATTATATATACAATATAACGTTACCAATAAAAACTATTTGCTTACTTACTGTACTGTCACGACATTGCTTAAAGGAGTGACCAAAAAAAACTAAATTTTCTATCCAAGGCACCATACAAGCTTCAGCCCTCCAGAGAACACCATGCATGCAGAGTGTAGCACACCGGAAACAGTCACCCAATCTTTCACTTCGGATTTGCTTAAATCATCCATAATATCCATATATGACAATCTTGGGCCTTTTCTGTCTTTTCCTACATACATCTTTTGCTTCTTCCACATTCATGATTCCTTTCACACTCTCTCGGCGCCTCCATACTCACAGAGTGTATTCCTCTTTTAGAAAGTGATCCACTTGGTCAGCGATCTTTTCCTTGTCTTCCACACCCTCTGCTCTCCTCCACACTTACCACATACAACTTCTTATACCTCTCATCTTGCCACATTCTCTTTATTTGTTCATTTGTATTCTTTTTCACCCCACTGCACCAACACTTCCTTTTTAATGATCATAATTCTCCAGATCACAGCATACATATACTGTGGATATTCTATCTCAGCGGTAAACATTTCGCGCTTATGCTTTATTCCTTATACACACGACTCACAAGCATACAACGGATTCGGAAGAACCACATCGTACAGAGCTATACTTGCCTCATCTGAAAATACATTCCTACAACCTAATCGTTCTGTGCACACATCTACTTTTATACAAGCATTTACTCGTCTTCCGATAACCTTATCTATTCTGCTATTCGTTCAATGGTGCTTAAACTTCCTTAACTGTTCTGATGTCTCACTGTTTACCTATATCTTGCACTCACTAATTTGCTCATTTCTTTCAAACATTAAAACTTTCGTTTTTTTCCATTTATTCTCGATGCAATTTTTCGTAAAACTCGTTTACTTCCAACATAAGATAATGCAGTTCAGTTTAGCTTTCGACCAATCAACGATATTATCAGTATACAATAAGCATTTGTACAATTCATCAAACAGTTTCAGAATAATATGGTTTGCAATATGGTTTGATTGTGTGATCAGTTAAAAAACTGATCACACAATCGTTCAGGGATACATTGAATAACCTGAGAAAAATCACATAGTGCTAATGCATGACCGTAGTCTCATTGACAGACACCTTGGTACATTTTTTGCTTTATTTACACATTTTATCACATTATGCAGCTTGCTGTTTACACACACTCATGGAAAAAATCACTGAAGATCTTTTTCCACTTGATCATATGCTTTCTCCAAATTCACAAACGCAGTAAAGAATCTCTTATTCACACCCAAGTACTTCCATCTGGCGCTATATGTTATGATATTTTATTATAAATTTTTTTTAATATTTTTAATTATTAAAAACATATTAAAACAAAAAACTTAATTTTGAAAGTAGAGATAAGTTTTATAAAAACATTCCATTTATCAATGTGAAAATTATTTGCTAATAACAAATAAAATTGTCATTAAATCAGACACTATTGGAGATATAACACGGCCACTTTATCTCCCTACCCCCTACCTTTAAAATTTAAAAGCGTCATTTACCCTAATACAGAAATTTTCGACAAAAAACGCAGGAATGTTTAAACTTCAAAGATGATGAACAAAATTGTCTATCTACAAACCCACTAACCTTTATACATAGAGAAAAGAAAATCTCGAATTCTTCGCATTCCTCGCCGTTTAAATGTGTCCTGAGTCAAAACATGTAAAAATCTTTGGAGACCAATCGCTATACTTTTCTTCTGTTATATATAACAGCCGAAAAAGTGAAAAGAGAACACTCAGTATGGTGCTCCAATACATGAAAACTTGCCTCTCAAAATCAATTCTACTTTATAACATAATAATGCTATCTTTGCAACTGTTTTTATGTGTGTATATTGATGCAATTGATTCGCAATATAACTTATTGAATGTCAACTCCCTTAGCTACATATATTTAACAAATTTTAAATTTTAAATTTTAAAATTTTATTAAAATTTAATATTAAATTATTTTTAATTATGTTCATCTATGATGAAGTAGGCCAAATTCGATTGCACAAAACACGCTTGTTTAGTAATTTATCAGTAGAAAACATTTATCCGGTTGTTTATAAATCTACGAAGAGTACATACATATCAAATTTTGTTACTTGAATCTTCACTTCAGCCATCTAATGTAAATAAAGTTGTCTGGAAGAAACTCCTTACAGTAAGCCCAAAAGGAAGTACTATAGTAGATAGAGGTTCTAGAATATACAAGTCATTCGAAAAATAAATACGTATTATAAATTTAACTTTATGCCACAGTACACGTTGTCCGAATTGATACCGAGAAATTTTAAATGGCCAGAAATTAAATTAGATAAAGATTATAAAAAAAGTAAAGTATACAATTTGTAGAGAAAGTTACCAAATTATATTGTAAATATCGGAATTTATTGTTTCTTCGCAAAATTTTACGTGTTTCTCTTCATTCGGAGAGAATATTCAACATTATTCAACTTCCTGATATATATTTTGCAACATCTGCATTGCCTACCTTCCTGATGGTCTTACATGTGTTTTCTTGTAAGATCTCTCTGATTGTCTCGTCATTCTTTTCCATTGAGGTTTTCATCATTTCAACACACTTCCCGTGAACAGAACTTGTTCTTTTTATACCTTTATGTTGTTTCATGATTGAGGATTCGTTGCAAAGACATGGCGTTTCGCTTCACTTTCAACATGCAATTTGGCTTTATTGTAAAGCCAAATTCTAATTTTACAACACAGTTTGATGCGTGAGAAATGGTACAAGTTAGTAAAGGTATGAAATACATGCTTTGTTTATTTTAATTTATCTAGTAAACCGTCCTATAACACAGAAAATGTCATAATGAATATTACTCAGTATTCTTTGATGTCACTCTAATAATGCAATTTCGAAACTATCCGCTGCAGAAAATTATCCTTAACAATATTATTAATAAACATACTTGTAACTTATTTTTCAGTTGGGTTTTACCAATAATAAACAAAGGAAGGAAAAAATTTCTAAAAGAAGATGATGTGTACAGAACATCAAAATATCACACTTCTGAGTACCTTGGGAATTTACTTCAGAAGTAAGTAACTTAATTTACAAGTTAGTGAATTTTATATTTTTCTAATTTATGCATAAGTCTTTGATGCTCATAGATAACATTAATATGAATGACAATGTGAGGACACTTATAAAGTTCTGTACCACTTTACAGCATTGAAGCATTTTCAATTGCTAACTATTATTATAATTTTTTTTCAGAGAGTGGAACAAGGAACTACAGAAGAGACATTCAAGCATTTTGAAAGCTTTATTGCGATTTGTTGGATGGAAATACTTAATAATACTTTTACTTGCACTAATTCAAGTATTGTAACAACTGATTTCAAATACGTAAAGCATGTATTAAAGTAATTAATGATACTGATTTATATATATAATTTTTTACAGGAAACAGTAGTAGTTGCAGGCCAAGTGTACTTATTGGGATTAACAACATATTATTTTGACAACAGATCGGAATGGAATGAATACAACATCTATTTAACTGTTACAGGATTTTTCGGCCTGACTGCAATTTATGTGTTTACATATAATACTAATACTTTCATGACAGAAGTGTATGGGATGAAGTTAAAGATAGCTTTTTGCTCTCTTATATATAGAAAGGTGAGTGTTAAATATGTAGATACAGTATTTTTATAAATTTTATGTGATAATGTATTGCACTGAAATCTGCTGAGAAATATTACACTAATAAATTAAAAATGTGTTATAAATGAAATTATCCTATCATTCAAAACATATTAGTATTCTGATTATATTACATTTATTAAAATTATTTGTTTCTAAGCATTGCGTCTTATTAATTTGATGTTACATGCAAGTAGTATACAATTTCTGAATGAATATGCAGTTTAAGTCTGCATTTCAGAAAGCCTTTGAACACTGTCATCTTCTTCAGCTTACTAATTTCATTTTTCACAGGATAGAATGAGTTTGAAAAATATTTAATGGTGAATATTCTTACAAAATCGTGAATATTTTATACAAGAAAATCACGATGACAGAAAAATTTGAGAAAATCTGGTAAATAAATTCGTTATATAATTTAGGAGATACAAAGTATTTTGTAAAACTCTTATGATCAGTTAATATTTTAATGCTTTGCATGGTGTATTTGATTGCATTTTATCATTTTTACTATCACATTTTCGGCTGTTATAGAATATAACATGAGAAGACCATAGTGACTGGTTGAATTTTGTACCTCGTTTTTTTTATTTTGCATTCCTCCACATTTTTACGCTCCAAGAACCGAAAAACAAAATATAATAATAACTGTACAAAATTATGTACATATGTGTTTGTATTTTTCAGCATTTATTTTTATTTTACATTATACCTGAGGACTGGATCAATCAAAAATTTTGAAACTAAGAGGAGTCATTTGTCATATATAGAGGGTAGTACTAAATATAGATATGGAGGGTAGTACTTATTACTTAACAATACTTTTACTAATTATTAACCTTTACAGATTTAGTAAAAACTAACTTTTAATCTAAGAATTAAGCTCTTTTCCTTTTATAAAAATCAGTATTATAAGAATTATTTTTAGGAGACTGACACAACAAATTAAGCTATGTATAACTTTATGTTTGTAAATTATGATTACTAAAAATAGCTCATGCTACTTTTCTTTTACATATTTGTAATATATTTTTGTTTCTTATTATTTCTTGTTTATTTANCGATGCCGAGGACCAAGACTAACGCGAAATTCGTACTGCATTGAATAGACTAGTGACTAGTTTAATGTTATTTGTTTAATTATTGTACGATATAACGAATAAAATATCTAATTATTTTTTATATAATGCTTTACTATATAGCCCAGAAAATTATTTTTCGCCCCCCAAATATAAATTTTTACTAATCGCCCCTCAACATGGAAAAACGCCCACATGGGAGCGATATCGCCCCCGTTGAGAAACCCTGTTTTAACAGAATAAATCAGAAAGAGAATAATGACCCATTCCATTCAGCTATATTTTTCTCTTGTTTATTTTTCTGTTATTGTTTTTATGTATATAAATTTATTTAAACACATCAATATTTTAATTTTGTATAGAAATAACTGCAAATTTACTGGTCACTACATGCTTGTTTGTACGATACATAACAATGTTCTCTTGAATTAGTTTTTTCTGACTTATATATATATATATATATATATATGTCTGTGAACCACCGGTAAGGGGGGTAGGTCTACCAATCTGGCAATGGCTGTTTAATCCTGTTCACGGTCAGGATGGGTGGAAGGAGTCTTTTTCCCGCAGTAACGGGCTTTAATGTTTCGGGTCGAGTGGTGGAGGGAGGAGTGCGTCGGTGAGACGACAGGCGATATACGAGTAAACGAGGAGGCCAGATGTAACATAAGAAAAATTAACAATTTATTAATGCAAGTTTCGGGTAATACAACGTCTAGTTCGCGTCCCTAAAACGCGGAGAGACCGAGAGAGAACTTACAATAATTGGTTCCATACCTCTTGATCTGTTATCCACCGAGGAAAATTCTCCACACTTAGATTTAGGAAAGTTTACAGGTAAAAATTTAAATCGTTGATTTAGGAAAGTTTCACTGTTTAAAAATTTAAACCTTTGATGTAGGAAAGTTCACTGTTTAAAAAGAACACTATTTTTAAAGTTATTGGCTCCTGGCACCTGCTCTGGAACGACTCCCCCGAGAAGGGGAAGGAAGGGGTTTTTATAAGATCGGCGTGGGAGAATGGTCACGTGATTGATTGTTGTGAGGTAAAAGGTATGTAGATGGGTCAGAGTTGTTCCCGGGACCATGCTAACTATCAACTTTGGCGT
>NW_019385823.1:0-39502 GCF_000671375.1 Centruroides sculpturatus | reverse complement strand
GTAGCACACCGGAAACAGTCACCCAATCTTTCACTTCGGATTTGCTTAAATCATCCATAATATCCATATATGACAATCTTGGGCCTTTTCTGTCTTTTCCTACATACATCTTTTGCTTCTTCCACATTCATGATTCCTTTCACACTCTCTCGGCGCCTCCATACTCACAGAGTGTATTCCTCTTTTAGAAAGTGATCCACTTGGTCAGCGATCTTTTCCTTGTCTTCCACACCCTCTGCTCTCCTCCACACTTACCACATACAACTTCTTATACCTCTCATCTTGCCACATTCTCTTTATTTGTTCATTTGTATTCTTTTTCACCCCACTGCACCAACACTTCCTTTTTAATGATCATAATTCTCCAGATCACAGCATACATATACTGTGGATATTCTATCTCAGCGGTAAACATTTCGCGCTTATGCTTTATTCCTTATACACACGACTCACAAGCATACAACGGATTCGGAAGAACCACATCGTACAGAGCTATACTTGCCTCATCTGAAAATACATTCCTACAACCTAATCGTTCTGTGCACACATCTACTTTTATACAAGCATTTACTCGTCTTCCGATAACCTTATCTATTCTGCTATTCGTTCAATGGTGCTTAAACTTCCTTAACTGTTCTGATGTCTCACTGTTTACCTATATCTTGCACTCACTAATTTGCTCATTTCTTTCAAACATTAAAACTTTCGTTTTTTTCCATTTATTCTCGATGCAATTTTTCGTAAAACTCGTTTACTTCCAACATAAGATAATGCAGTTCAGTTTAGCTTTCGACCAATCAACGATATTATCAGTATACAATAAGCATTTGTACAATTCATCAAACAGTTTCAGAATAATATGGTTTGCAATATGGTTTGATTGTGTGATCAGTTAAAAAACTGATCACACAATCGTTCAGGGATACATTGAATAACCTGAGAAAAATCACATAGTGCTAATGCATGACCGTAGTCTCATTGACAGACACCTTGGTACATTTTTTGCTTTATTTACACATTTTATCACATTATGCAGCTTGCTGTTTACACACACTCATGGAAAAAATCACTGAAGATCTTTTTCCACTTGATCATATGCTTTCTCCAAATTCACAAACGCAGTAAAGAATCTCTTATTCACACCCAAGTACTTCCATCTGGCGCTATATGTTATGATATTTTATTATAAATTTTTTTTAATATTTTTAATTATTAAAAACATATTAAAACAAAAAACTTAATTTTGAAAGTAGAGATAAGTTTTATAAAAACATTCCATTTATCAATGTGAAAATTATTTGCTAATAACAAATAAAATTGTCATTAAATCAGACACTATTGGAGATATAACACGGCCACTTTATCTCCCTACCCCCTACCTTTAAAATTTAAAAGCGTCATTTACCCTAATACAGAAATTTTCGACAAAAAACGCAGGAATGTTTAAACTTCAAAGATGATGAACAAAATTGTCTATCTACAAACCCACTAACCTTTATACATAGAGAAAAGAAAATCTCGAATTCTTCGCATTCCTCGCCGTTTAAATGTGTCCTGAGTCAAAACATGTAAAAATCTTTGGAGACCAATCGCTATACTTTTCTTCTGTTATATATAACAGCCGAAAAAGTGAAAAGAGAACACTCAGTATGGTGCTCCAATACATGAAAACTTGCCTCTCAAAATCAATTCTACTTTATAACATAATAATGCTATCTTTGCAACTGTTTTTATGTGTGTATATTGATGCAATTGATTCGCAATATAACTTATTGAATGTCAACTCCCTTAGCTACATATATTTAACAAATTTTAAATTTTAAATTTTAAAATTTTATTAAAATTTAATATTAAATTATTTTTAATTATGTTCATCTATGATGAAGTAGGCCAAATTCGATTGCACAAAACACGCTTGTTTAGTAATTTATCAGTAGAAAACATTTATCCGGTTGTTTATAAATCTACGAAGAGTACATACATATCAAATTTTGTTACTTCAATATTCACTTCAGCCATCTAATGTAAATAAAGTTGTCTGGAAGAAACTCCTTACAGTAAGCCCAAAAGGAAGTACTATAGTAGATAGAGGTTCTAGAATATACAAGTCATTCGAAAAATAAATACGTATTATAAATTTAACTTTATGCCACAGTACACGTTGTCCGAATTGATACCGAGAAATTTTAAATGGCCAGAAATTAAATTAGATAAAGATTATAAAAAAAGTAAAGTATACAATTTGTAGAGAAAGTTACCAAATTATATTGTAAATATCGGAATTTATTGTTTCTTCGCAAAATTTTACGTGTTTCTCTTCATTCGGAGAGAATATTCAACATTATTCAACTTCCTGATATATATTTTGCAACATCTGCATTGCCTACCTTCCTGATGGTCTTACATGTGTTTTCTTGTAAGATCTCTCTGATTGTCTCGTCATTCTTTTCCATTGAGGTTTTCATCATTTCAACACACTTCCCGTGAACAGAACTTGTTCTTTTTATACCTTTATGTTGTTTCATGATTGAGGATTCGTTGCAAAGACATGGCGTTTCGCTTCACTTTCAACATGCAATTTGGCTTTATTGTAAAGCCAAATTTTAATTTTACAACACAGTTTGATGCGTGAGAAATGGTACAAGTTAGTAAAGGTATGAAATACATGCTTTGTTTATTTTAATTTATCTAGTAAACCGTCCTATAACACAGAAAATGTCATAATGAATATTACTCAGTATTCTTTGATGTCACTCTAATAATGCAATTTCGAAACTATCCGCTGCAGAAAATTATCCTTAACAATATTATTAATAAACATACTTGTAACTTATTTTTCAGTTGGGTTTTACCAATAATAAACAAAGGAAGGAAAAAATTTCTAAAAGAAGATGATGTGTACAGAACATCAAAATATCACACTTCTGAGTACCTTGGGAATTTACTTCAGAAGTAAGTAACTTAATTTACAAGTTAGTGAATTTTATATTTTTCTAATTTATGCATAAGTCTTTGATGCTCATAGATAACATTAATATGAATGACAATGTGAGGACACTTATAAAGTTCTGTACCACTTTACAGCATTGAAGCATTTTCAATTGCTAACTATTATTATAATTTTTTTTTCAGAGAGTGGAACAAGGAACTACAGAAGAGACATTCAAGCATTTTGAAAGCTTTATTGCGATTTGTTGGATGGAAATACTTAATAATACTTTTACTTGCACTAATTCAAGTATTGTAACAACTGATTTCAAATACGTAAAGCATGTATTAAAGTAATTAATGATACTGATTTATATATATAATTTTTTACAGGAAACAGTAGTAGTTGCAGGCCAAGTGTACTTATTGGGATTAACAACATATTATTTTGACAACAGATCGGAATGGAATGAATACAACATCTATTTAACTGTTACAGGATTTTTCGGCCTGACTGCAATTTATGTGTTTACATATAATACTAATACTTTCATGACAGAAGTGTATGGGATGAAGTTAAAGATAGCTTTTTGCTCTCTTATATATAGAAAGGTGAGTGTTAAATATGTAGATACAGTATTTTTATAAATTTTATGTGATAATGTATTGCACTGAAATCTGCTGAGAAATATTACACTAATAAATTAAAAATGTGTTATAAATGAAATTATCCTATCATTCAAAACATATTAGTATTCTGATTATATTACATTTATTAAAATTATTTGTTTCTAAGCATTGCGTCTTATTAATTTGATGTTACATGCAAGTAGTATACAATTTCTGAATGAATATGCAGTTTAAGTCTGCATTTCAGAAAGCCTTTGAACACTGTCATCTTCTTCAGCTTACTAATTTCATTTTTCACAGGATAGAATGAGTTTGAAAAATATTTAATGGTGAATATTCTTACAAAATCGTGAATATTTTATACAAGAAAATCACGATGACAGAAAAATTTGAGAAAATCTGGTAAATAAATTCGTTATATAATTTAGGAGATACAAAGTATTTTGTAAAACACTTATGATCAGTTAATATTTTAATGCTTTGCATGGTGTATTTGATTGCATTTTATCATTTTTACTATCACATTTTCGGCTGTTATAGAATATAACATGAGAAGACCATAGTGACTGGTTGAATTTTGTACCTCGTTTTTTTTATTTTGCATTCCTCCACATTTTTACGCTCCAAGAACCGAAAAACAAAATATAATAATAACTGTACAAAATTATGTACATATGTGTTTGTATTTTTCAGCATTTATTTTTATTTTACATTATACCTGAGGACTGGATCAATCAAAAATTTTGAAACTAAGAGGAGTCATTTGTCATATATAGAGGGTAGTACTAAATATAGATATGGAGGGTAGTACTTATTACTTAACAATACTTTTACTAATTATTAACCTTTACAGATTTAGTAAAAACTAACTTTTAATCTAAGAATTAAGCTCTTTTCCTTTTATAAAAATCAGTATTATAAGAATTATTTTTAGGAGACTGACACAACAAATTAAGCTATGTATAACTTTATGTTTGTAAATTATGATTACTAAAAATAGCTCATGCTACTTTTCTTTTACATATTTGTAATATATTTTTGTTTCTTATTATTTCTTGTTTATTTATAATTTATGATATTTGATTGAGTGTTTTGTTTCTTATACAAAGAGTACAAAGAGTGATAATTTTGTCTTGGCATGACTTACTTCAAGATGTAAAAAAAAAACAAAAAAAAAACAATTTTCCGTTGTTATGATATTATCATAACATTGTTATGATATTTTATTTTAAGAACTTGTTATATTTTCAACTATTATAAAATGGCAAAAAGTTTAATTTGAGAGTAGGGTTTGCTTTTATAAAACTACAAATGTTAATAACAAGTAAAATCGTCATTAAGTCTGACCCTACTAGAGATTCACACGACCCTTATATTTTCTCAACCCCTCGATCTTTAACCACCAAAATTGAACAGCAACAGTCTACCTATAGACAAACCTCTCTGCAAAAGTATAGAAATTTTCGATAAAAAGCACAGGAGCTTCAATCAGCGTAAACAAAATTGTGCTTCCCCACACACACCAGCATCCATATTTACAGGAAAAAACCGACTCTTTTCGAATTTCTCGATGTTTCAAAGTCCCATGAGTACAAAAGTGTAAAAATCATGGGTGTCATTTTTCGATCAATCTCCATACTTTTACTCTGTTATATGTAACAAATGAAGCAATTATAGTTTACGATCTGAATCTATTGTCTTCTACGAATATAAGTATCGTGAAAGTAACCATATACAACAGATTTTTCTTTTTAATCTGTTATTAGCGGGTTACCTATTAAACTTGACAAATAAACTTTTAGCTAATTGAAGATTATACAAACGATTATAAAGAAATGAAAAAATGTATATATTTTTATATAAAATTTTGATATGCAGGCAATTAGGTTAAGTCCTTCGTCTCTAGAAAAATCGAATGTAGGACAAATGGTAAACCTTTTGGCAAATGACGTTTGCAAATTTAATAATGTAAGTAGAAGATGATTTTTACATAGTATTATTGTATTTACTGTACTAATACTTAATCCAAAAATAAAACAAAATGTTAAATATATATATATATATATAATATCTTTTCATTTCTTTACAGAATATTTACTGCTTTTCATATCTATTTACAAATCCTTTTCTAATTGTTGTGACGATACTCGTGTTGTGGCAGTATTATGGATGGACTATATTAGTAGGATTCTTGGTTGTATTTTTTTTCATTCCTATGCAAATTGCATTGAGTAAATTATATTCAAAATTGAGGTAATTATTTTAAATTACGCAATAGTAGTATATTTATAAACAATTAAATGAAATAATGTATTATTTAATAATGATATAACGAAATATTTAAGATGAATAAAATGACATACAGGATGATTAATCAAAATCTATGATTGAGTAGTGCCGTGGCCGAAAACTCTAAGGAGTCCAACAGTGGATGGGCAAAAAAAGACCAATTTTCCTGGGCCTCTCGTTAACAGAAATCCCCAAACCAATTTTTTAAAAGAATATTTTCGACCAAAAATTTCTTCGAATAAAAATGTATGTACTGTACTTAACACGATACGTAAAGCTCCCAATTCAAATTTGTCTGGGTCCCATGAAACTATAAAACGCCAATGGGATCCAAAATATATCGGCTGTCTCTTATTGTAAGTGGTGCCTATCTATACAGTTAAACAGAAAAATTATTTATATTTTTTAACTGCGGAGCTAGCACTAGTTTAAATACTATTGGGGCCCATTAGAGTTTGACCATGTGCTAAGTTCTGTGTCATGTATTTTACATTGGATCAGGAAACAATAATATAGTGGCTACATAAATGTTAACATGGTTTAATGTACTAAATAGAAATTTTACATTGAAATTAAATACTGTATATAATGAATAATTTCAGCCTTTTCTTTAAGATTGCCTTTAAATATTAGTTAAATGTCTAGAACCGTGGTTCTTAACTCGGCGTGAATGAGGTGAGAAATTGTTACACCAGTTATGAGGTGGGTAGGAGATACCCGAAACTTTGATGCCGAATCTTTTATACTATAATTGTGTATAAAGTATTTTTTCGCTTGGGATAATAAGAACAGTATCTATCCAACAAGATGAGTAAATAAAATATTATGTTGAAGATTGAAAAACATTTTTTTTAATTAATTGAAATAACAGTGTCTATATTTTCTTTGAAAAACTACAAGTTTTGGTAGTTTAACATTTTTTTGTATAAAATTCTAACAAAATTACAACTTCTTTGGTTAATCAACATAACTGTAGTATCTTTCAATTATAAAAATAGAAAAAAAAAAAACTAAAAGGTCTTATGAGATCAATTTGCACAGCACCAACATTACACCTACAAATCAGCACAATCTCCACACATAAAAATCGCATGCTTCATACATTTTGGCTTCTCACACTTCAAACAGCAATGTTTTGTTTTCCTATCTGTTTCTTAGCACACTCACCACATCTGACTTATTTATTAGCCATTTTTTTGGAAACAAGTAATGAAGGTTTTCCCATTGATCAGTAATCACTTTTCGAGTTTCCCTTGGAAGATGTGTTTTTTTTTGTCTAATGCGAAGACTATTATTTGAGAAATCTAGAAATAAATCTAAAAATACTATAAATAACTATAACTCATAAACTTACTGTCAACTGAAAAATGTAACACCGACTATGAGGTCGGGTGTGACGTACCCCAACCACCTTTGCGCATGTGTATCTCTCGCTGACACCGGCGGAACACTAAACTCAACACTGCGCCTCGCCCCCACTCCCTTATCTCCAGCTACTGTGACAATGGGATTTGCATGGCAACAATAACATTGAATAATCTGCGTTTAAAATCTTCTCGGGTATGACATACCTGACCTCACTCATGCCGGGTTAACCTGTGGTCCCTGAAAGCATCCGATGTGCTCCGCGAAGTTATACCAAAATTATTAAATAAATGACGACACGTTGATGACAATGCGCAGTACGTCAAGGTTAGAGCCGATAGCGGACTGGGCTGGGGTATGGTGCGCGGTCAGAAAATATGAAACTGGAAATCACTAGTAATAAATTTGCATTTGAAGATAAAATCAGTTGCGTTTATCGTTAAAATCGACCTATGGATCAGCAAAGTCGAAAGAGAGAATTTTTCTGCGTTTGATATATTGAACCCAATTATTGATTGACAGTGTGTTGAGATTAAAGAACAAATACAAAAGAACATTATATTCCTTTTGCAAAGCTTCAAAAATGAATTCAATCGCTATTTTCCTGACTGCAAGGACAAAGGTATTCGGAAACTGATTTGCAATCCTTTCATAGACAACATTTCTGAGGTGACGGATGAAATACAAGAAGAGTTAATTGAAATGCAACATGATAGTAACTGCAAGGATACATTCGAGACAGGAATTAATCTTAAACATTTTTGGAGCCAAGAAGCTATTGCTTTCCCTAAAATTCGAGAAATTGCTTTACAGTGTCTAACTTTATTTTCAACCACATATTTATGCGAGCAAGGATTCTCAGTGCTTTTGATAATTAAAAATAAACATCGAAATCGATTGGATGCCAGTGGCGACATGCATTTCCTTTGAGTAGCACTGAACCAAGAATTCAGCAGTTGGTAAACAGTATGCAGTCACAAAAATCGCACTAAAATAATATAATTAGTGTAACACTTTCGCAAATAATATAATACTCTTGGTTCCGAATAATTTTCTACGTGTTTAATATATAGAACGATCTTATAAGAACCTATATTACAGCCAAACAGCTCGTGGTCCATAGCAAGACAAAAATTTTGATAAATGGTCCCTCATCACTAAAAGGTTAAGAATCACTGGTCTAGAATATTATCTTATATATTTATGACAGAACATAATTGTTTAATGATAGATTACAAGCAGTTAAATTGGGAGATAAAAGATTAAACCTGTTGAACGAGATGATTGCTGACATGAGATTAATTAAAATGTATACCTGGGAATTGCAATATGCTTCATTAATTGAGAAAGTCAGAGCGTATGTTGAACTAAACATTATTATTACATTAATCTGTGTTTGAAATTTGTGTTAATTAATTGTTCATATTTGCAGGAAAGAAATGAAAAAAGTTCGAATGTTTTTATATGCAAGGGGAATATCATTAATATTGTCATATCCTATATCAAAATTATTTACTTCTCTAACATTTCTTGCATTTTATTTAACTGGGGGACAATTAAATTCCCAAATTATATTTGTCACTCTGGCTTTTTCCTTTTACATCTTATATAGCACCATTGTTTTCTTTTCTATATCAATTAATCTCGCTGCAGAAATTTTGGTTTCATTGAAGAGACTTCAGGTAAGTCACAGTTTAATTAATTGTTTCCGTTACTATTTCTGTGAATTTATTACTCTTGAATTTTGGCTTTTTAGTAACTTAAATCATAAAAGAAACTTTTATTCATATCGACTTTATTGCTGTATTTGGAGGATATGCATTAAGGCATACATGATGATTCTTCTTCAGTCTTTTTTTATTATTTTTTTATATAGATCTCATTAAAATAAACGATATTACAGTATTAAATTACATCAAACTTACGGATTACATAAATTATTTACAAAATATATTTTTTAACATATAAATTGCTAATACCTGTGTATGGATAAAAGTACAATTTGGTAAGATTTAAAACAAATTAAATAAACTGAATTAAAAACATGGGTTATGGGGAGAAGGGGTTAAAAATATTTTTCAAAAACGTTGATATTAAAAGCCCATAAAACCATTATAAAACATAAATTACACTGTGTGAAAATCAACAAAATTGACAATACTACAACACAGTGTATTATAAAAGAATGGGAAGAGGGGAGTTGGAATTAACTCTACCTATTATGAAGTAATAGTTACCAGATCACACTAATAATTATACCTTCGTTTAAATTCATTTTATTTTCTGTTATTTTAATAATTTCCAAGTTTTCATATGATTTCCTTTTAATAATATTTTTTTCCTTCTTGAGAATTTTAGCCTTCCTCATTACAATGTATGGCAAGTGCTAAATTCGAATAATTATACTTTATTGGGCGTAAATATTACGTCATTCTAATTATTAGTGCTTTTCCAGTTTAATTAACATATGTATTGATATTTTGATTGGCAACTGCAAGAAATTTTATATATAACGTTATTTTGTTGCGTCATATCAGATTTTTATTAATAAATTATTATTATTATATACTGGAGCAAGGGTAATATTATATGGTTTTAATAACTTTTAACTGTTTTCAAAACTACGGGAATGTAATGTTCATGTTAAATCTATTCTTCACGTAGCTGTACTGGTATAATAGTTAACTCGATCGTTCTACAATTCGAACGTTAAATTGTATAGAAATTCTACCTGTAGTTTGCACGACGTTTCTACTTTCGAACTGTCAAAAATCACCTTAGCTGCATAAAAGCCATTTGTTGCATGTCCAAGTGTTTTCTGATTTTCGTTGTGAAAGTATCTTTTGCATTACTCAATAACATACCTTGCATAAATATCATTAACAAAATTGGTGTTTTTCATTTTTATTAGAACTTTCTTCTTCTTCAAGAAAAAGATAATGTATCAGTGAAAATTGCAGAAGAAAACATAAACTTAACTGAAAACGGAATATGGATGGAGAATGTCAATGCTGCATGGAAAAAAGTAAGACAAACATACAATAAATTTAATTAATGTGAGTTTATTTAAGGATAGTTATACTCGTTGCAATATATATGTTGTATTATTTTGCAGTCGTAGTAGTAAGGTCGAGTGTAGGTTGAAACAAGACAAAGAAAATTTGAGACCATAAAATAACACGTCCGTTCACTTTCGGGTCTTCACTCGAACTCTCTTTTATTTTATTGGTGCTGTTAACCTCATTCCAAAAGGGACGAGATTAACAAAGTAAAATACAGAAAATATATACAAAATTTACAAAAATTTTAAATATGTTAAATGCCTCCCTCTTGAAAAGGCGACATCATGGAGCCTCAGGGAGGTTGGGCTGGGTGTTATACAATTTATCGGCTTGAACTCTAAACTTGGTTGGATTATAATACGGTATAATTTTATCTACATTTACAATATCGGTTAATTTATTTAATGATTGGACAGGTCTGTCTATTTCTACGTTACAAGGAGATACTATTTTTAATATGGTGAAAGGTCCATGATACTTTGGAGCAAGTTTTCCTTGGTCGGGATGGAAGAAGGTTTGTAGTAATATTTGATCTCCTACTTTGAAGTTTGGAGTTTGATGTTGACTATTATATTTATCTCTGTTTCTTTCGTGAGCTAATTCAGTTCTTTCGGTGGCAATCTTACGTGCTTCGCTGAGAGAGGGATAATTCAAGTTGTGAGGTGAATCGGGGATTTCTCCGTACATCAAAAACATTGGAGGGAATCCTGTTATAGTATGGGGTGTTTGGTTGTATTCTTTCACAACGTCACGTAACATTTGAGTCCAGGATCGTTTTGGATTTTCTGAATATTTTATTCTTAGTCTAGAGACGAGTGTGGCGTTTAGTCTCTCAACTATCCCGTTGTGCTGTGGTCGCTGAGTACTTGTTAGATGTTGTTTGATTCCATTCCGTTCTAAATATCTTCTGAATCTAGAGGAAGTAAATGAAGGTGCTCTATCTGTTAGTAGACGTTTTGGGCTGCCTGTTTGTAATATTTTGCCTAGACAATCTATGTAGGCGTTTATAGAAGTAGATTTGGAAGGAAAACACCAAGCAAACCTAGAAAAATGATCGATGACGACATGAAGGTAGCCTTTAGTAGATCCGTATCTTTGCATTCCAGAGACAGTGTCCATAGTTATCTATGACAGTGTCCATAGTTATCTATGGACACTGTCATGTC
Source organism: Centruroides sculpturatus (assembly GCF_000671375.1). Lineage (NCBI taxonomy): Eukaryota > Metazoa > Arthropoda > Arachnida > Scorpiones > Buthidae > Centruroides > Centruroides sculpturatus. The sequence goes on along the minus strand of NW_019385823.1, from coordinate 28,062 downwards.
AAATGGAGCTTTTGATGAAAGTAAGTCACCTAACAAGTCAAACTTTTTATGGTTGTATGTCTTTGCTTTCTGACAAACATCACAATGTTTAACAAACTCTACAACATCGTTGATGACATTCGGCCAATAGTAACGTGGACTGATTAGTTTCAGCATCTGTGTTATACCCGGGTGACCATAGTGTGCATGTGCCCTGGATAGCACCTTGTACTGAAGCGATGGAGGTATGACTTTCTTTATAAATCCCTTCTTTCTGATACAGATTACATCTCCATGATCTCGGAAGAACTTGGGTGAGGTGAGTAATGCGTTATCCTGGTTGGAAAGGACTTCCTCAGTGGTAACAAAATGGCTCACGGGGACTCTGGATAAATAATCAGCTTCTATATTCTGGCTTCCCTTCTGATGTTTAATGTCATACCGATACATGCTCAGTTTCAAAGACCATCTAAATAACCTTCCAGATGGGTTTTTTATACTTTTCAGCCACTGTAAAGCTTGATGATCGGTGTGTATGGTAAAATAGATATCATGAAGATAAAAGTGAAACTTTTCAATAGATGCTACAATTGCAAGGCATTCTCTCTCACTAATGGTGTATATTTTTTCATATTCACGGACCTGGAGAAATAAGCAATAGGAAGTAATCCTTTAACAGGGTGTTCCTGTTTCAAAATACCCCCTATACCATCTCCGCTAGCATCTGTATAAAGATGTGTGGGAAGCAAAGGGTTATATAATTATACATGTTTAAGATGGGTCTGGAGATAAGTGCTCGTTTTAATTTCTCAAAAGATTCTTGACATTCAGTCGTTCAAGCCCAACTTTGATTTTTTTTAGAAGCTTATTTAGAGGGGCTCTTAAATTTGCATAATTTGGAATAAATCGATGGTAATGGTTTATGGACCCTAAAAAGCCCTGTAATTGTTTGATATTAGTTGGACATTTTAACTTTTGTATAGTTTCTATATTTGATAATGAGGGGGAGTAACTTTCTGGTTTGATGTTGAACCCAAGATAATTAATCTCAGATGTAACAAACTGACATTTTTTAAGATTTATGTATAGACCTTCCCTTGAACATAATTCAAATACTTGTGTTAAATGTTTTAGGTGTTCATCCACGTTCTGACTAAAAATTAACAAGTCATCAAAATAATTGATGAGAAAAGGAAATCTATATTTATTTAGGATATTTTTTAAAACTAGCTGAAAAATCTGGAGTGAAGTCCTTAGACCAAATGGTAAACGATTCCACTGGAAGTGAGCAGAATTCGTTACAAAAGCAGTTAGTTCTTTGTCTTCAGAATGGAGAGGAACCTGCCAATAGGCTGACAGAATATATACAGTAGAAAATATTTTCGCACCTATAAGTCTATCTAGCAGCTCATCTATTCTGGGAATAGGTTCGTTGTTAATTTTGATCTTCTCGTTTAACTTCCTATAATCCATACATAGTCTAGTTTTTCCCTCGTCTCTTTTCTTAGCTAATGTGACTTTTTTTTAAATCTGTAAGTAATACAAAATGGGAGAGAAGAATAAAAGCAAAATAAATATATCAAATATTTTAATAGATATTTTTAAACTCCTGTCAACTATACAGAACTATCATAAAAACATACCAGTAAATTCCTATCGTTCGGATTAAGTTATAAATCTACTTTTGAATCACATAATGGTGCGAGGGTGGCCAAATATCTAGCATGCAGCCCAGAACCGGTCCTGGTTAGAATTATTGGAAGTGTTATACGATATTTTGATGTGTACCATCCATCAGCTAAACCGCGTGAGGTTGGTGTTCTATAAAGCACATGAGCAAAATGCGTATAATCTGGCTGCTTGGAAGCTGTCCCGTATTCGACACTACAGCACTTCCATTCCGCCACTTATATTCGAATATACAACAGCAATCTTTTTTTTCACATGTAGTTTAGAAATTTGTAATAAAATACATAATACGGTTATAATAAAATAATGATTCAGAAAAATTATTTGACACGTCATTGCGCGAAATTCGTGGCGTGTAATAATTATTTTTGAGATGCTTATTCTATTTTATTTCCATCTAAAATCTTTACTGCTTTACGTGTTCAAATAAGTTCCAATTACAGAACATTAAAATGGTGGATTATTTTCAGGCAATTTCGTATAATCAAAATACTACTCAAAGATTGTTAGATTAACAGATTTTTCAGAACACTCTGCCCCGAATTTCTATTCCACATTAAGTTTTGATGACTCTTATAATTAACTAACATTAAAAATGCAAACTATGATAATTTTAAATTCTATAATCCTTTATCGACATTTTTTTCAAGAACATTATATTAATATTTTTATAAATTAATTTTTTATTTTTTTCTGATTTCTTTAAATATAATTAATTTTAAAATTATTTTTTATGTTTTAGTAAGTTTTCTTCTTTTAATAGGAAACAGAACCAACATTGAATGGGATATTTTTAAACGTACAACCTGAAGAAATGTTAACTGTTATAGGTCCGGTTGGATCAGGAAAAGTAAAGATTCTATTTTTTGGGACTGCAATTTAAATTCTCTATGTCTGTCTGTCTGTCTGTCTATCCGTCCTCACTCTCGAGAACAGTGAAAATAATAAGAATAGGAGACCCCGATTAACTGGACAAATACATCAGATGCAAACCGGAAGCCACATAATTTCAATTTGAATATTTACCCCCGAAAGGAGTTAGATGACCGACACGACTCTATTGTTAAATGGAAAGTATAATGATTACGGGCAAGCCACTACTAATTTGAGATGGAGGGCATATATTTTAAATGAAATAAATTAAGAATGCAATTAAAAATTGCAGTGCGGCATTGTGACAATGTCACGATAAATGACTGCTCATTCTGTTTTATATTTTTAATTCATTATATAATTTATATTATTCTGAAGTCTTAAAATTAAGATTATTCTCAGATGAAAGAAATTATTTCTTTTATCTGTACACATACATGACAAATTATTCATACATTAAAACATGTAATACAGTTTAAAACTATTCTGAACGTATAATTTAAATTCAAATATTATTTTACTAATCGAGCGATTTATTATTTTCGTCAGACATCTTTATTAATGTCCATCTTGGGGGAGATTCCTGTTACATCTGGTAAAGTATCAGTAAAAGGAAAGATAGCTTATGCATCTCAAGAAGCTTGGGTATTCAACGAGACTATCAAAGAAAATATCTTGTTTGGTGAAGAATATCAAGAAGAGAAATATAGAAAAGTCTTGCACATAACGACTCTTGAAAAGGTAAGAAAACAGTCTATTTAAATACCAAAGAAACTTTGAATTCCTTACATCTTTTTAAGATAAAAAATTATTTGATTGCAACTAAGATTAAAACAACAAGTCTGGCCTAGTTGCAAAATGTATCATATGGTTCGAAAGAGTTTAATAAAACTGAAAAATTCTGACAAGAAACCTGTAGAATCTGGAGATAAAGTTTATTAAAGTTTAAATTGATACCTATCAAAACTCGCGAGGACACTGTAGTGAGGTATGGTCGATACAATCTGATAAATTCGTAGATGCAAAGTGCCTGTATTCTCATATTATGCAGTTTGGAANTAGAACCATCGCAGTCGATTGAAGCCATTTTACTAACAGGAAGTTTATTACAGGACCGTACATACCGTAGGTACCTGGTCGTTCATTACAATCCTCATGAAACTTGACTTTCCGAAGATTAGTTTTAAACGAAGCAAAGAAAAGGAACCACTTTTGGTCATGGATTTCGACCGAATGTCCCCAAAAAACAAAATTAAATCAAATACTAATTGGGATCGCTTCTCTTCAGTGTGTTCTGCTTCTCACGCCTATGCGCCATCTTGATTTATTTTTTTTATTTTCTCTTCACCGAATGTTACGCGTAATCGATTACATTACTATCCAAAAATAATGAAAAATTCAGATATAATTTAATTCAAATAATTTATCAATTGTAAAATATTTTAAAAATTTAAACCCCCAAAATCCCCGTGTGCAAAGCAAAGCTTGCCACACACTTAAATTTCTCAATAGAAGATAAATCTTATAAAATTTATCGGTAAGGAATGTCACGATTATTTTATGTAAATAAGCTTATTTCACATTATAATAAACAAATTTGTAAAAAGTTAATTGATGCCATTCATATAATTTATTATATGATTTTTAATTCGTACTTTTATAGAACTTCATAAAGTGCTATTGCCGAACATTACTAGATGATTCAGAAAAGAATATAATGTGCAATTTGTACTAATAATTATAGAAAGCGATAGTAAGAGGAAACATAATAATACAGTAATAAAAACAGAAGCCAACTGTTAGTATCGTAGTCATAGATATTAAAAGTGGTCACCTGTCTCATTTTTATACATAGCTGCGAGCATCAAACCATGTTTAGAAACACAAGTCATCGATACCGGCGATTGCGTGGCTGAGTTGTCCCTCAGTTCCTGTACAAGTCGACCCCCTATAACACTGTTGATTCTTCCGTTTTATATGAATTTCATGTTGTACGAGTCACTTAGATTTTACAAATACATGAGCTGTTCACAGCCCGGCACACTTATTTGTAAAATCTAAGTGACTCGTACAACATGGAATTCCTATAAAACAGAAAAATCAACAGTGTTATAGGGGGGTCGACTTGTATTGTGTTTGGATACGCACAATACGGGACAACAATGATTACTCAACACAACTGATGCGGGTTGCCCACTTCCATGCGATATACCAGTTTTATACAGTATATGCCAATTTTACCCCGTTATAACAGCATGCCCACGCATAAAAGTACACTCTTTTATGCTCTGATAATAAGTTAAATAAATTATTGTATAAATTTAAACTATTATCAAAGTATACAATAATTTGATGTGTGGTAAACCGCATTGATTGGTTTTCTTCCGTAGGTACTGTACGTTTTAGAGAGAAAGAAATGGGATTTTTGTTTATACGTTGTTAAATATGCAATTAAGTCCAGTTCATACTTTTAAACGTGATTAATAGTAATCCCTATGAATTCAAAATAGTCCTAGACCAACTCAGTAATAAAGAAGCACACTTCTTGGATCTGAACATCATCCTACTAAATGGAGAGATAAGCACAAAGGTATATTTTAAACTAACATCACACCCATTTTACATTCCTTGCTTCCCAAACAATCCTTCCAGATACAAATGGGGCTCTTAAAGCCCTTATCATAAGGGCTTACAGACTTAAGGGACACCATAAAACAGTTGAACAGGATCAGAAACATAGCAGCCACTCACGGATAAAGCCAAAATACCTTCAACACCTTAGTCAATAGATACAAGCATATAAAACACGCTCCATAAAAAGTAATAAACTCCATCCATGACCGCACCGGTAACATAAAACAAGTTGCTTGATAGCACCTTCAGAAAAGCTATTAGACAGGGCAACAAACAATTAACTTATAAGAGCAATAGTGCAGGCTACGATTTATTGCGTAATGACATGGACCAAATAGATCCTACCTCGATCCTAGGAGTATACAAAATGCACTTTACTATAGGTCTAGAAAACAGGGTCTGCAAATATATAAAATACACATCCCGAAATCTGCCTACCAGGCTCAAGGAATATCAGTACGATGCACGTAAAGGCAAAAAAAACACCACAACGCTGGCTATTACGGCAACATTTTTGGATAATTTACCACATTTCACAGATGCAAAAGGCATTAAAATCTACAGGAACCAACACTCTGGAAAAACTGTAGAAAATACAAAAATACTGTTAATAATCAACGCATCTAATTTATTATTGTTGTTTATTTGTTTATATTTTATCGGTTATTAGTATGTACAGTATTACATATTTTCGTATACTTTATTGTTATTACTTATTTATGTTATATCAATTGTATGTCATTGATCCATATTTATAACACTGTTGAATTTAAATTTTATAACTTATTTTATTATGTATTCGTTCTTGATGGTGGCTGTATAAATACCCGAAAATATTAGAAAAATAAAAAATAAGAAAAATTTGCTGGAACAGGTTGAAACTGTTTTATTTTTGTATTTCTATTACTAATTTTAGGATATAAGTTTATTTCCTAAAGGCGATCTGACTATTGTAGGAGAAAGAGGAGTGATAATGAGCGGTGGGCAAAAGGCAAGAATTAATCTAGCAAGGTAAGATACGTCTTTCGCTTTAATGTTATATTTTTATTACTGCAGATATAACAATACAGTATGATAACAATATAGGGCTTCACAGAGAGTAGACTAGGTTTTGTAGAAAGAACTATTGAGCAAATCTCAACAAACTTTCGTATTCATACTGTCATGATTATGTAGTTTCGTTTACAAAGAAATTTCAGCCAATAGGGCAAGTTTTGGCATTGTCCCTTTAATACAAATGCGTGGTATATTTTCTAATAAATTTTGGGATTTAATTTAAGAAAAAGACTAGAGTAATGTTATTTTAATTACAGCTATGAAATGTTGAATTGATGATTAAATGGAAGATATGGCTGTATATGCTCTCCCTATGCAGACCATAAACAATGTATTATACAACATACTCGATGGCTAAACACCACTCACATGAAATTCTGTTGTTGAAAGAGGTTGAGAACAAAGCGTAATTAAAGAAGGCTCTTTAGAGAGCCACATAACAAATAGTCACACTAATTCAGATATGATAATCGAGGTAGCCATAATGTTGAAAATCATTAGGTAATCAATTTCTCTTGTGAAAAAGGTTTTTGTAGTAAGGGTTGCACATTTTTGCCTATACGTGAGGTTTCTTTTATCTTGCATATAGATTATGGTCTTCAGACAAATCCTCTGCTGTAGGGCAGGATTAGTAAAGTTTTGAAGCACATTATTACTGGCATATACAAGACATTTTCTTGGTCCAGATTAAGAATACTTTTCATAAAAATAATAAAGATAAATGATAAACGATGAAAACCATATCATATTGTCATTTATGTCAATGCAATTTGTTGGTAAAAGTATGAATTATTACAACAAATACGACAGTGTGAGTATTCATATTATTATAAAAATGAGTCTTATTGCTCCAAAGAATTAGCTAGCATCTCATATCATTAAGCATCATGCAAGCTAGAAATGTCATGGCAGATGTTTTCCACTTATTACTAAACCAGAAATTCTTTTATATGAGAACTATATTTGTTGGATAATACTTATCATTTTTACAGAACTTTCCACACAGTTGTATAGGGATTATTTAATTGTCCTGTTATTGCATGTGCACTATTTTCGCGTTGAAAATTTTCCATTCCGTGTTTCACTTCGGCAATAGCGAGGTCATGAGTGCTTGCATGTGTTTGACATCTCTGTACTGGTTTCTTAGAAATGTTGCAGTCTTATAAAAAATGCAAAACCATTTTCCAAATATTCTCAATATTCGGACTACATCTTTATTGTTTATTTTGCACTTGAATATATTATGCATTAAATTTTTTTTTAGTTTTTTTAACAAACACATAATAAGAAAAACATAAGGCAGCGCTTATAATGGAAGATGTAAACGTGTTATGCCCAGAATTGCGAAGCTGAGATTACTGTTTCATTCATAGAGGAATTTATGAAGAACTGTCAAGACCATTTTGCAACAATTTTATACACGAAATGCATTAGAAAACGTACCTAATATGTACACCAAGGAGTCATCACCGCGAAATATTTTTAATGTCTAAATGTTACAGTAAAAGATTTTTTTCAAAAATCAAAATCTCATTCACATTACAGTATGTATACGAAATTTGGTAAAATTTTTAATAGTTCTATACAGTTAGCTCTAAATACTTATTCTGTAATTATATTCACCCATGTACATTTTCATGAAATTGAAGTAATGCTTATGCGTATTGCTTTTTAAATTTTTTCAGTAAGTATTCACAAAAACATTACTCAAACATCAAAATAGAAACTGCAGTTACTTTTAAATATTTTTTTGTCTCATTGATGTTGTTCCAAATTGTTCCATTTATGTTGTTAATACAAAACATAAATAGCGGCATTTTAATAAACAAGATTCGTTATATGATCTGATTAGCGACTACTATTATATTGAAATGTAAAATGAAAATGTGCACAATTATATTACTTTTTATGTACATTTTTACAAAGTATAAATACATAACAAAGTCTCAGTTACTTCAGATTTCAGGCTATTTTTGTAGGAAATGGGATGAGAAATTCTTTGAGGTTTCTGCAATGCATGATTTTTCTGTTTGTGGAATTTCTGTATTATCGTTTTCCATTCTTGCTAGATAAGCCTCAACAAATCTCATGTATGAGTAATGTTTTTGCTTTTTGGTACTGAGTTAATGTTATGTTTTTATAATTTTAGAGCACTTTATCTAGATGCCGATATATTCCTCCTTGACGATCCACTGAGTGCTGTTGATGTTCCAGTGGCGAAACATATATACGAAAAGTAAATAATTAAATTATATTTTATGTGTATAATTTAACACAGTTAAACACGTTTTTCTTTCAGATGTATATTGGAATATCTGAAAAAGAAAATTTGCATTTTAGTTACGCATCAAATACAATTTTTAAACTCTGAAAGTAAGATTATAGTGTTAAACAAGGTAAGAATATTTATTGTTTATTACTTCAATTTATTAATTAGTTTTTAATTTATTGAAAATATTGATTTTTATTGTAATAATATGTCAATTTGGATATTAACAAGTTAATTAACAGTACCAAAAGAGCCACGGATTGCATTGGATTGGATTGATTACCGAACATAACTCAATCCATTAAAATCCAAATAAAAATTTACCTAAATAAAGTGAAATTTTTCGAAGTGTAGTGCTATGTTTTCTCTGTTCAAATGAGAAGTTTTTCGAACTGTAAATAATTTATTTATGATGTTTTATTTAAATCTTAATGATTTAAATAAAACATTATAAATAAATTATTTACACTTCGTGTTAAAGCTGACTTAACTACTGTATATAAAGTACATACATATATGCAACATATGTTATTTTACCTGCTGATATTAGTAAATAAGTAGATTTATATCTGGTATTAAATCTAGTAAAATATACTTAACATCTACTGATAATTATATCAGACACTGCCATTAGTTAATCATGTGTCCAAAAAAATTCTGATCCATAAAATTCTATTATTATTCTTGAACAAACCTGGAGCATCTGCTGCTTTTGTAAGCTGTCTTATTAAAGGACAATTTTGAATTATTAGGCACCCCATTAATGAACTTTTATAATGTGAAAAACTTAATCGGTTAGGCTATTCCTATAATTGGAAATAATGTATAATATACTGTACACTTTAAATAGAGTATCTTCTGCTGTATTTGGAAAACCACTAATATGGTCACATTATTTTTGAAACCATGTCTCTCAATTAAGAACTTTTATTATACAGGGGTGATTATAATTAAAGTTCCACTTTGAAATGGCCATAAAATGAAAACTACTGGACAAAATGTTATCAAACTTGGTAATAGTGTACAGGACGTCATGGGATTTTATTTCCTTCGAAAAAAATAGTTCAAAAACTCACCACCAACGGAAAAATGGCGCTATCTCCAATATTGTTAAAAGAAATAAAACATTAAAACATCGTTGAAAATGTTTTTAATTGCTTTTAAAACGCTTTACAGACCATGTTCAATGTGGTGTCCACCATTTTCGATAAGCAAGTTACATCGCATTACTGTGTTCTCAACAGTAGCTCTTAGCATATCAGGAGTAACCCCACAAACAGTTTCGTTTTAAAACCGATTAAAAACATTTTCAACGATGTCTTCGTGTCTTATTTCTTTTAACAGTCTTATTTCTTTTAACAATATTGCCGATAGCGCCATTTTTCCGTTGGTGGTGAGTTTTTGAGCTATTCTTTTCATGGGAAATAAAATATAAAATCTCATGACGTCCTGTACACTATTACCAAGTTTGATAACATTCTGTTCAGTAGTTTTCATTTTATGGCCATTTCAAAGTGAAACTTTAATTATAATCTCCCTGTATTATTTTACATTGAATCTAGGTAAATCTACGTACAGGTAACCCCCGTATAACACGGCACTTCTATAGCACGGATTCACTCTAACACGGTTCGAGAATTGGTACCATCCCCCGTATAACACGGTACTTTTATAGCACGGATTCACTCTAACACGGTTCGAGAATTGGTACCACCCCCGTATAACACGGTACTGTTATAGCACGGATTCACTCTGACGCGGTTCGAGAATTGGGTTAAACCCTCGTACAACATGAAATGTAATAAATTTTTACATACTTAACTAATAATAGTTCACGAAAATTATTATTTTCGTGAACTATTAGTACTTAAGTGCGTAAATTTTCTTTTCTCGCCTTCTGTCAATACACATGGTCCTTCTGGAAACTTGTTTCAANTATATAAATTTATTACTTTTATATATATATTATTTTTATATATATTATTTTACATAGATGAAGGGTAATTTTTGACTTTGCAAAATTCACTGAATATCGTTGATAAGTAGAAATTACGTATATCATCAGATCGCATTTTATGTTTCCGTTTGAAGCTATGTAAATGGATGAAATCATTTCACTTTTAATAATTTTAATACAATAACACAATACACTCTTATACTATTTATTTGTTTATGTTTAACATTTTCGACTGTAGAAGATCGCTTTCAAAATTATAAATTCAGTAACTTTCCTAAGCAGATTAACAGATGAAACGTGGACTACCAAACTTTAGCTCTGTCTACTTTTTATAATGCCAAATTCAACTTATTTTTATGCACAGATATTGATATATTATCAATCCATTAACATAACGCAAGAAATGATTAATGCAAAAATATACTTTCTCTTGATAAAGATTTGTGGTATTTGCATTATATCACTCTCTATTAAATGATCGTAACCATGGTTGTAAACCCCTACTTTGACAGACATTGCTGTTATGCAAGGGACATTATAAGTTACAAATTTCTACGGAACATATAAATTGGTTTTACACATTTTTAAAATTTATTTGTTAATAATGTACGTTAAATTTATGAACAATAGTTCATAAATTTGAAAAATAAATATAAATATTTATTTCATTAGTAATTTACGTTGTTCTATTTTAGGGATACAGACTTTATGTTGGCATGTTTTTGATTCAAGCGATAATATGCCCTTATCTACTAATATTAATCTGTGTTCTTTCAATCCTTTTCTATTTTTTGTGGACTGTCCATAACAGAGTGTTGCAAAGCATAAAATATTTGGAAGGAAAATGTAAGTATCAATACTTCAGTTAATGTAATAAATTTTTGTGCTTACGATCAGATTGCAGATTATTTAGATCGAAATTTTTATTGTGTTTTTGAGCAATTGTCTAGAATGATTTCAAAATTCATAACTTTTGTGTTTTTATTTTCTTGGCTGTTATATATTCAGAGAGGGAAAGTATGACGAGCTCAAGACACCTTGAAACGTCGAGAAATGAAAAAACATTCGAAAGTTTTTTCCTATATGTATGGATGTTAGTTTCTGTATGTGTATATGTGTGTGTGTATGCGGGGGGAATTTTATTCACTCTCTTTGAAGCTTGATAACTTTTGTGTTTTATGTCGAAAAATTTCCGAAATTTGGCAGAGGGACTGATGCTTTGGTGATTAAAGATTGAAGGAGAAGAGCGATATAAGGGGCCGTGTGTATTTCCATATGATCGTACTTAAAGACGGTTTTACTCATTATTAACATTTACAAATTTTTTATAAAACCCATCCCTATCTTTAAAAATTAAACTTTTGGCGATTTTATAACAGTTAAAAATATAAATTAAAAAAGAAAGTAAAATATCATAATAGATGACGCCGCGAAATGTTACCAGAAAACTTAAGCAACTCGATGCTGGATTTTTAAATTTTAAATTGTTTAAATTACGCATTTGACATCACGTCGTAAATTGCTAAAAATTTGGTGGACCACGGAATATTTGTAGCATAGAAGTATTGGTTTTATAGAAAACGTTCCTGTCTTAACAATCAGCAAAAAACTTTGCTGTTTTTGTTATATTTAGAGAGATGTTTATTTTAGAATCTATGTATTCGATTTTTGACAACTGTGTGACAATATCGCATAAAAAAATGAAAACATTTTTCCTGGTAGAATAAAGTAATAACATTCATATTTGACTCACTTCAAAATAGAAGATCGGTTTATACAGTTATAAAAATAATTAGCAGATTACTAATATTATCGATAGAGAGCCTGATTTATTTACTTTCTCCTGCAAAGTAATTAACTCTTTCTTCCATGTCCTTCAAACACGAAGTGGTCCTCTCAAATCACAAACAAATCCCATGTTCAATTAGTGTGACTTGAGATGATTTACATCGTGATAAAATTTTGTATGTTTATTTTTTGCGCTTTTTGATAATATTACAATAAAATAAACATAAAAAAACTCATTTCTTCAACCTATGAGTGTTTTTTACTGATAGAAAGTACAAAATTGTGGAAATTAATGATGTAATCATAGTTTTGATGCGCTGATGATAATTTCACAATTTTAGAAAAAATGAAGCCCAACCACAGCACTGATTATTTCTCTTATCTGTTTTTATTGATTTTTAATTATTTGGGAAAAATTCATAAAACACAATTGTCTATCACAAATCTCATCAGAATGTCAAATATCTTCGTAAACTATTTCAGTAATAACTTTTCGATATAACACTCTTTAATGTCTTTAGTTATTGGAATGCAATATGAAAAAAACTGTAGACGAATACATTCCCCCTGGCTGTCTGTCCTTCTTAATTTCCAGAAGGGAGTCAAATAGAAAAAAAATGATACTAGATATTGAACGAACAGGAACAGGAGGAAACTTAAATCATCCTGAAACCCATTAGTTTCTAGTAAACATTCATTTATAAAATAAAGGTATTTGCTGTGTAAACAAAATTAACTCGATAAATATATATTAATTTATATAATCAATTAATCTTAACTTACAATTCTAAAATCTATTCAATTTCTTGTATAAATTTCTTGTGTTAAATTAATTATTTCATTGCTTATAGATGGAATAATTAGATTATTATACAGTATTTAGGAAAGAACTAATTAAATAATTAAATTATATATAAAAAAACATTATTTTTCCAGATAGAAGTCCAGTATTTTCTCATCTAAGTGTATCTCTTTATGGAATTACAACCATCAGAGCATTTAATGCTGAAAGTAAATTTATATCCACTTTTAATAAATATCAAGATAGACACAATGCAATATGGTTTATTTTCTTAGCGTTAAATCGATGGATTTCTACATATGGTCACATCGTTTGTTTCATAAATATAATTATTACTGTTCTTGTTTTCATCGTTTCAATTAATACAGGTAGGTAAATATATTAAAATTTTCTTTAGTATATAATATAAATAATACTGAATTTGTAATTGCAACTGAAGATGATGCAGGAAGCAAACTCGGACTTGTTATGAATTACGGATTAATGATATTTTGTTACTTTCAATTGCTTATTAAACAAACATCTGAAATGGAATTTCAGGTATACTTTATTTTAAAAACTAACGAGTAAATAAGAAAAGTTTTAAAACACATACTTAAACTCTATTAAATAAAAGTAAAGCTGAAATAAATTTAATATTTATCGAATTTTTCAGATGAACTCGGTAACACGCATTATGAATTATAGCAAATTGAAATCAGAAGCATCATACGAAACGTCATCTGATAAAAAGCCACCATCTGATTGGCCACAAAAAGGTGAAATTCAGTTTGATAATGTTTGTTTACAATATGCCAAGGATAAAAATACTGTTTTAAAAAACTTAACATTTTGTATTCACTCGGGAGAAAAGGTAAAACATTTGAAAAATTCAGGAATCATTACTTGTAATTATTGTCTGAAATTGTTTTTATTATTTATTAATTGCAGATAGGAATTGTTGGGAGAACAGGAGTGGGAAAGAGTTCATTAATAGCTGCGTTATTTCGTATGTCAGAGCCAACAGGAACGATTACAATTGACGGTATTGACACAAAAGATATTGGTCTACAGGATCTACGTAGCAAAATATCGATCATTCCTCAAGTAAACAATAATTAATTTAATCGAAATAATTATTTAATCTTTTTTATATAAAACTTCTAATTTTTAAATGAGATAAAAAAAAAACATATGATACAGATANCATTATTTAATTTATATTAATATGTATCTCTTAAATATCTTTATTAAAATTTTCTTATCTTAATTATGAAAATATAATAGCATGTTTTTTTAATTTTTGGAACCTAACCCTTCTTTTCGTACTAGTTCTTTGTTTCGCATAACACGGCAATTATTTTGGAACGTAACTATCGTGTTATACGGTAGTTACCTGTAACTCTATTTTGATTTGCTCTCTCTTTCTTTCTCTCTCTCTCTCTTTCTCTCTCACTCTCTCTCTCTAAATATATATATATGCTATATAAAACCTGCTTTTCTTTAAAAATCTTTTTCGTTAGTTTTACTTTTGAAATAAATAATTAAAACGTATATTGATATTACAGGGTAAATGTGAATTCATTGGCAATTATCGTAAAATGGAAAGCATGGAAATGCAAACAAGAATTACATCACAGCAAGAAATCGCTGGAAATGTCGAATTGGATTGTACACTTTTCAATGATAATGAAATAAATAATTATACTCAAGCTGAGACACATCATCACATTGAACATATTAATAATACTAACACAGTAAGTATTAATTTGAGTGTTGTTAAACTTCAATTGCTCACATTCTTTCAACGAACAATTTCCCTCAGCATCTGACAGTATTGTAATCAAATTGTCATATTACATCAAACACTATGATTACATCTTCAAAATCTACATTATGCCTTTTATTTAGCAATACGAAATACCCCTAAATTGAAAAGAAATGCGTTTTTGAATTATACTTTTACTATAATTTGATCCAAAAAGTCAAGTAAACATGTCAAATTTTAACTCGCTGTAAATAATCTTATGTTTTACAGATTGACTTTGGGATTGATTTTCAATTGCGAGTGACTTGTAAAGTTTTCAGTTTCTGGTAGAAAAAGTTAATTATATTCAATGGATAGAGTAAATGAACCCAGACCCTTTTTCTAACGTCAATGTCAATAATTCCACAAATTGTTTTATGAACCTATAAACAAAGCTCCCTTTTCGGATAGAAGTGGTCAAACGTCAATGATATTGTTTTATTTTACATGGAAGAACGGTGTTATTAAAAACTAGTTTTGTAAAATCTGATTACTTTAATTTAATTTTCAATTGTTTATGCGATATACTCCTGTAGTTGACAAAAGTCGGTTTTCTAGATTCAAAAATAAAAACATCCAACAACGAGTTATTTATCATTCTCCGGCAACATTTAGTGGCGCTATCTGTTATGATATTTTTTAAACGTTATAAAATGACATAAAGATTAATTTTGAGGGTAGGGATAGGTTTTATAAAAAATTTTAAATGCTAATAACAAGTAAAATCTCGATTAAGACTGACCCTACTGGAGATACAAAACAACCATGTTTATCTCCCCAACCGCTTGACCATTAATCATCAAAATTTAATAGCATCAATCCTCTAAAACTTAAATCTCCCTGCAAAATTTCACACATTTTTGACAAAAAAGACAAGAGTTGTTAAACTTCAAATAGGGTTAACAAAATCGTGACCCCCCCATATACAGTAACATCTATACTTACAGAAAAAAAAACCCGAACTTTTTTGCATTTCTCGACGTTTCAAGGTCCCCTGTGTCCATAATGTAAAAACCTTGGGGGTCGCAGTACTTTTTCTCTGCTATATATAACAGAATCGGAAAAGTAACATCCCTTGAAATATTACAGAAAACAGAGAAATGTTTTCTATATGTGGAATGAAGAAATCAAACAAATACTGCGCGGACCAACAAAATTTGGCAATTTATCAGATTATGTCGAATGCGCAACTTAAAAGATATCCCACTTAAAAATTTCCAATAATATTATCAAAGCATGGCCATAATAACTGAATGATATTTTTACATAATAGCACAAGATTTAAAAAGTTAAAAAACTCGAAGTATTATATATATATACAGTGAAAACTGCTTAGGCGACCACCTGCATTCGACGGGCACCTGTCAAAACGGGCAAAAATTTCTGGCACGGAATAGTTTACCCATAGAGTGTTCGTATAAGTTACCTGTATTAAACGACCACCTGTGTAACGCGACCGCGGGCATCGATTTTTGGTCCGAAACAACATATAACACCTGTAATAAGCGACCATTTTCGCGAATGTATCTGGTCTAAACTATTGTAAGAACCCATCTCAACAACGTTTCCCCCTCCTAATATAATAAATTAGTCTAAACTCTTGTTCGAACCCATCCCGGGCACTTCTCCCACCCTTGAAATTAGGTGCAGGTGTTAATAAATTAGTCTAGCAACAAAGGAAATTCATTTCAGTTTGTTGGAAAATGTCCGAAAAACGAAAGAAATGAGCTGTCGTTAGAAGATCGTATTAAAGTTATCACAACAGCAATTAGCGGCGAAGTTTAACTGTGGGAAAACAAAATTTATTTTACCCTAGACCTACAGTATTTTCCTTGGGGGTGTAAAATATTGTACACGATACAATTAATCGGCTGATCTCATCGTTTGATAAAATCTATTTTTATTTATTTATTTTGAAGCTCATATACAGTACACGTGCGATAAATAGTTTCTGTATCAACCTACCTTATTTCCACGATATTTTTAGAAAAATAATATCCAAGTAATTTTCGCAGGCAAAATATTCAAAAAACAATAAACGCATTAATGCAAAAATCAGTTTTACTTCCTTTTTCGATTCCGCGATTGTAATGAAATCGTATAATGAGAAAAAATAATAAAATCGTTTTATTATTAATTAATAATTTTTCTTATTGTACTTAATTAATTAAGAAAATATTAAATATTAAAAAATACAGTATTTTTAAAGTTAAAATAAGATTAAACTAACGAAAACCAAAAGCAAAGTGATGGAGAGATAGGACGCGCTTGTATATTGATGACGTAATACACGTAACTGAGGAGAGAACGAAAAGAACCGAGTCGAATTAATTAAGTCGGAAAAAAGAAAGTGTGCATTATAATCGAGAAAATGCGAGTATTGTATTAATCTTTAAAATAAAATACAATACCAATATAGCCCTATCGTTGAAAAAATTTGCTTATTTTTGCTCACCTCGAGTTTTGCTTAGTAGAAATGGCTAAAAACTACGCAAAATACGTAAGGAAATACGTTATTACAGGACCACCTGTATTGGACGACCACCTGTCTAAAAGACCACTTTTTGAAGGAACCGTGGGTGGTCGCCATAGACAGGTTTTACTGTATATTAATTTAATGCTTTCAGCATAAAAATAGTATAACAACGTAATGAACAAAAGTAATGTTGTCAAAAATAAACTCATTGGTCCACTTAGGTAAAATTGAAAAATTGAAATTGGTCCAGACATTAAAAATGCAAGAAATAAAAGGTATTTTCGTAAAGATAAATTTATTTTAAATTTATATCGCGTCAAATCTAAATTATTGCATAAAGGCTCGCAATGGTTACACCAATAGAGCTTTCTTGAAAAGTTTAGATATGACGTGTATCTGTGATATTCCAGTATTTTTTTCAACCAGAACCATGGCAGGCAATTCAAATACTGCATGTTTTACAAGTTAAAAATATTAAAATATCTTGACCTACGTTGCAGCATAATATAACGAACAATTTATATCATTTTTAAACTGTTTCTTGTAGGAAGCCGAAAAGAAGAAAATACCACGTGACGACGAAGTGGAAACAGTAGGAATTTCAGTTTATAAAGAATATGTGAATGCCGGAGCAGGATTTTTTTTGAAGATTTTTATTCTTGTTACGCTTATTGTATCGCAGTGCATTATAAATGCCAGTGACTATTGGCTAGTCAAATGGTAGGTCCTATTATTAATTTAAATTTTTAGGTGTAGATTTACTTTTTTAAACGAAGTTTTTAATGAGAAACAGAGAAATTATTTCACTAATTAAGATACGTTCTTTTGTTAACAAAGATACAATACTTTACGAACTGCCATGAATATATAGTCTATATTTATTCCAACTATAATACCCCGTTCGCACCGAGCATTTCGATCTAGATTGTGACTAAGGTCGGAGAGAGTTCCGTGGTGCGAACGCTCTCGACCGTTTCAATCTCGACTGAAACGAGGCTAAATCGCAATCGACTGGAGAGAGTTCTTGAAACTACATCCAGTCATAAGAGAGATCCCACAATCCCACGCGCGCGAGAAAATACAAGATGGCTGCTGAACACGTGTCCGGCTATCGACAGAAAAATAAAAAAGACATCTGGAGAGACGATGACATCTGTCTATTATTAGATATATGGCAAGAAAAAGTATTTATTTCTAACCAAAACTTCCATTTTGTTTGTTGGTGTTCGTGACTTACCGCGTAGTTATGTCAATTTTATCATCGCGTGTAATAGCCGGGTTCTTCTCAAGCGAGTTACCTGTGCGAACAGCACGACGTTCCACTGGCGACAGTCACAATCCAGATTGTGGGTAAATCGAGATCGAAGTGAGTCGTGGATTGTGTGCGAACGGAGTATAATAGTTCACTTGTATTTCAGTCTGTTAACGAACTATTAAAACATTTAAAATAATTAAATAAATACTTGAATGGTCGATTTTTAATTTTCAGGATGAATGATAAGAGAATCCATAGCCAAAATATTTCATTAAAGACAAAATCTTTCTACAACAGCAGTGAAGAATTTTATCATAGTGAAGAATTCAACATATATGTTTACTTTGCATTGATTTGTGCAGTATTCCTCGCGGCGATGCTTTCTGAATTATTATTGTTTCGAATGTTCACAACTGCATCTTTCAAACTTCATAACGATATGCTTCGTTGTATTATTCGAACTCCAATATCATTTTTGGATAACAATCCTGTTGGTATGTAAAATGTGTTTATTTCATTGTTAAGTTAAACATTTAATTCTATAACACGCTAAAAGTATGTAATTTTAAAAATACTTTTATGATACTAACATAACTTATTTGTTGTTTAATATAATATAGTACAAACATTCGTTTCGGTTCTACACGGTTCAAAATTCTGCTTATTACTTTCCCAGCTCTGTTACATATAAAAGAAGAAAAGTATGGCAATTGGTCAAAAAATGACCCTCCCTAGATTTTTACATTTTGGAATCAGGGCATATTGAAACGTCGAGAAATACAAAAAAATTCAGAATTTTTTTCTGTACATATGGTTGTTTGTATGGGGGCACGATTTTGTTCACCTTACTTGAAGCTTAATAACTCCTGTACTTTTCGTTCAAAGTTTCTGAAATTTTGCACATAGGTTTGTTTATTAGGGAGATTCAAGCTGTTAAATTTTGCTGGTTAAATGTCGACAGGATGGAGTGACTGGAGATATGTCGCCTGTCGATATGTGTCATATCTCCAGTAGGATCAAACTTAATGACGATTTTACTCGTTTTTAGCATTTACAATTTTTTATAAAAACCCATCCCTACCCTCAAAATTAAGGTTTTTGCCAATTTGTAATTAGTAGTGGACTTTTTATATTTTATAATCTATTATAACAGATGGTACCACACACGCTGTTTTATATGTTGCCCGGAAAGTTAAACAACTCGTAGCTTGATTTTTTATTAATTAATATACATTTGCGTAATATCCATCTGCAGGTTTGTGCTTGATAAGTAAGATAATCTATCGATGAACAGTACACAATTTTCTACAAGTTTAAGCATAAACATTAAGAAGACCAGAACTTATGAATGCAAATATATATATATATATATTTTTTCATTTAGATATTAGTAAAAACAGAATAAATGCATATATTCTATAAAATTTGATTATAAAAATGTAAAATCTGTTCTGTTTGGTGACATGAACTATGGAGATTATAATGCGCTGTATTATTATTATTACTATTGTTATAATAATAATATCGGCATAAATGTATTTGATACAAGTATTTAATTTAAGTAATATTTTATATTTTGATATTTTCTAGGAAAAATTTTAAATCGGTTTTCCAAAGATGTTAATAATATGGACGATACGTTACCTTCTATTTATTACCAATTGATAAGAGTAAGTTCGCATTCATTTTGAATTTGTGAAGTAATTTGTATAAATATATAAATTTATTACTTTTATATATATATTATTTTTATATATATTATTTTACATAGATGAAGGGTAATTTTTGACTTTGCAAAATTCACTGAATATCGTTGATAAGTAGAAATTACGTATATTATCAGATCGCATTTTATGTTTCCGTTTGAAGCTATGTAAATGGATGAAATCATTTCACTTTTAATAATTTTAATACAATAACACAATACACTCTTATACTATTTATTTGTTTATGTTTAACATTTTCGACTGTAGAAGATCGCTTTCAAAATTATAAATTCAGTAACTTTCCTAAGCAGATTAACAGATGAAACGTGGACTACCAAACTTTAGCTCTGTCTACTTTTTATAATGCCAAATTCAACTTATTTTTATGCACAGATATTGATATATTATCAATCCATTAACATAACGCAAGAAATGATTAATGCAAAAATATACTTTCTCTTGATAAAGATTTGTGGTATTTGCATTATATCACTCTCTATTAAATGATCGTAACCATGGTTGTAAACCCCTACTTTGACAGACATTGCTGTTATGCAAGGGACATTATAAGTTACAAATTTCTACGGAACATATAAATTGGTTTTACACATTTTTAAAATTTATTTGTTAATAATGTACGTTAAATTTATGAACAATAGTTCATAAATTTGAAAAATAAATATAAATATTTATTTCATTAGTAATTTACGTTGTTCTATTTTAGGGATACAGACTTTATGTTGGCATGTTTTTGATTCAAGCGATAATATGCCCTTATCTACTAATATTAATCTGTGTTCTTTCAATCCTTTTCTATTTTTTGTGGACTGTCCATAACAGAGTGTTGCAAAGCATAAAATATTTGGAAGGAAAATGTAAGTATCAATACTTCAGTTAATGTAATAAATTTTTGTGCTTACGATCAGATTGCAGATTATTTAGATCGAAATTTTTATTGTGTTTTTGAGCAATTGTCTAGAATGATTTCAAAATTCATAACTTTTGTGTTTTTATTTTCTTGGCTGTTATATATTCAGAGAGGGAAAGTATGACGAGCTCAAGACACCTTGAAACGTCGAGAAATGAAAAAACATTCGAAAGTTTTTTCCTATATGTATGGATGTTAGTTTCTGTATGTGTATATGTGTGTGTGTATGCGGGGGGAATTTTATTCACTCTCTTTGAAGCTTGATAACTTTTGTGTTTTATGTCGAAAAATTTCCGAAATTTGGCAGAGGGACTGATGCTTTGGTGATTAAAGATTGAAGGAGAAGAGCGATATAAGGGGCCGTGTGTATTTCCATATGATCGTACTTAAAGACGGTTTTACTCATTATTAACATTTACAAATTTTTTATAAAACCCATCCCTATCTTTAAAAATTAAACTTTTGGCGATTTTATAACAGTTAAAAATATAAATTAAAAAAGAAAGTAAAATATCATAATAGATGACGCCGCGAAATGTTACCAGAAAACTTAAGCAACTCGATGCTGGATTTTTAAATTTTAAATTGTTTAAATTACGCATTTGACATCACGTCGTAAATTGCTAAAAATTTGGTGGACCACGGAATATTTGTAGCATAGAAGTATTGGTTTTATAGAAAACGTTCCTGTCTTAACAATCAGCAAAAAACTTTGCTGTTTTTGTTATATTTAGAGAGATGTTTATTTTTGAATCTATGTATTCGATTTTTGACAACTGTGTGACAATATCGCATAAAAAAATGAAAACATTTTTCCTGGTAGAATAAAGTAATAACATTCATATTTGACTCACTTCAAAATAGAAGATCGGTTTATACAGTTATAAAAATAATTAGCAGATTACTAATATTATCGATAGAGAGCCTGATTTATTTACTTTCTCCTGCAAAGTAATTAACTCTTTCTTCCATGTCCTTCAAACACGAAGTGGTCCTCTCAAATCACAAACAAATCCCATGTTCAATTAGTGTGACTTGAGATGATTTACATCGTGATAAAATTTTGTATGTTTATTTTTTGCGCTTTTTGATAATATTACAATAAAATAAACATAAAAAAACTCATTTCTTCAACCTATGAGTGTTTTTTACTGATAGAAAGTACAAAATTGTGGAAATTAATGATGTAATCATAGTTTTGATGCGCTGATGATAATTTCACAATTTTAGAAAAAATGAAGCCCAACCACAGCACTGATTATTTCTCTTATCTGTTTTTATTGATTTTTAATTATTTGGGAAAAATTCATAAAACACAATTGTCTATCACAAATCTCATCAGAATGTCAAATATCTTCGTAAACTATTTCAGTAATAACTTTTCGATATAACACTCTTTAATGTCTTTAGTTATTGGAATGCAATATGAAAAAAACTGTAGACGAATACATTCCCCCTGGCTGTCTGTCCTTCTTAATTTCCAGAAGGGAGTCAAATAGAAAAAAAAATGATACTAGATATTGAACGAACAGGAACAGGAGGAAACTTAAATCATCCTGAAACCCATTAGTTTCTAGTAAACATTCATTTATAAAATAAAGGTATTTGCTGTGTAAACAAAATTAACTCGATAAATATATATTAATTTATATAATCAATTAATCTTAACTTACAATTCTAAAATCTATTCAATTTCTTGTATAAATTTCTTGTGTTAAATTAATTATTTCATTGCTTATAGATGGAATAATTAGATTATTATACAGTATTTAGGAAAGAACTAATTAAATAATTAAATTATATATAAAAAAACATTATTTTTCCAGATAGAAGTCCAGTATTTTCTCATCTAAGTGTATCTCTTTATGGAATTACAACCATCAGAGCATTTAATGCTGAAAGTAAATTTATATCCACTTTTAATAAATATCAAGATAGACACAATGCAATATGGTTTATTTTCTTAGCGTTAAATCGATGGATTTCTACATATGGTCACATCGTTTGTTTCATAAATATAATTATTACTGTTCTTGTTTTCATCGTTTCAATTAATACAGGTAGGTAAATATATTAAAATTTTCTTTAGTATATAATATAAATAATACTGAATTTGTAATTGCAACTGAAGATGATGCAGGAAGCAAACTCGGACTTGTTATGAATTACGGATTAATGATATTTTGTTACTTTCAATTGCTTATTAAACAAACATCTGAAATGGAATTTCAGGTATACTTTATTTTAAAAACTAACGAGTAAATAAGAAAAGTTTTAAAACACATACTTAAACTCTATTAAATAAAAGTAAAGCTGAAATAAATTTAATATTTATCGAATTTTTCAGATGAACTCGGTAACACGCATTATGAATTATAGCAAATTGAAATCAGAAGCATCATACGAAACGTCATCTGATAAAAAGCCACCATCTGATTGGCCACAAAAAGGTGAAATTCAGTTTGATAATGTTTGTTTACAATATGCCAAGGATAAAAATACTGTTTTAAAAAACTTAACATTTTGTATTCACTCGGGAGAAAAGGTAAAACATTTGAAAAATTCAGGAATCATTACTTGTAATTATTGTCTGAAATTGTTTTTATTATTTATTAATTGCAGATAGGAATTGTTGGGAGAACAGGAGTGGGAAAGAGTTCATTAATAGCTGCGTTATTTCGTATGTCAGAGCCAACAGGAACGATTACAATTGACGGTATTGACACAAAAGATATTGGTCTACAGGATCTACGTAGCAAAATATCGATCATTCCTCAAGTAAACAATAATTAATTTAATCGAAATAATTATTTAATCTTTTTTATATAAAACTTCTAATTTTTAAATGAGATAAAAAAAAAACATATGATACAGATAAGAGGTATAAAATGAGTTTATCCACATATACAGGGTATATTTTTTATCTTGAGGCAATGAAATATCTTAATTGGATTTGGATTGTTTTAAAGAAAAGGTATAGACAAAAGTTGTAGGGTGTTGAGAGGGCAATCAATTGGTGACTTCAGACGTGACCTTGACCTTCAAGGTCATTTGGAGGTCAAGTCTGTTTTTTCAATGGGAACAAATGAGATCAAATTAATATATTTCATTGTCTCGAGATAAAAAAATACACCCTGTATAAAGCAGAATACAAATTATTTAAGTATTTAAATTATTTTTTATTGTTTTCTCTATTGAAAAATTGATGAAGAATGGTTAAATTTTCGTATATCAACTGCCAAATAATGACTCCTTATTTGTAAAATTCAAAGATCTGAATGTATTTTCAAATTCTTCAGAATATAGTTAAAGATTATATTAATGTACAGGGATAATACCATACATAGATATCATAGATACTGGGAAAATAAACTGAAAATTTCTTATTGTACTGTACATATAGGTAATACTATAAATCTTCATTATCATCCTTTGCCACTCGTCACACATCATTTAACGTGATCCAAATCCCAGAATCCACAAGAAAAGCAGTTTAATCGTTGTACAACTCTTGCATCACAAATTATTGTAATTTAGATAAGCGAAGCTCCTGCCTGTAGATCTCAACTGAGAAGTGTGCCAATAAAGATCCTGCTGAGGGTAATTGAACTATTTCACTGGGTCCTGATAGTGTACCTTATGACCTGACAGAGTTAATTCAGGCTAGTTCTGCTCACTTTGAATGCTGCAACATGGCGTCATTTAGAAGTAAATAATTAAACTCACATTTTAAGATGAGTCAAGAATTTTTTTTAATTACAGCATGGTAATTAATCAGGCATTTTATCTAAAGTATTGAATAATTTGCAATTGTCTGGTAATAATTTAGAATTGTTAAAATTCTTCGAGTCGAAATTTGTTTCAATATGTGACAAGCTAATCCACTGGGCAGAAATAAAGGGAAAATTGATCGTTGCTACATGACCACAATTTGTTCGCTGGATCAAAGAAAAACTGATTTTCACACAGAGCATGCATACAAAACTGAAAGTAAGTGCGTTGTTACAAAATGCACAGCAAAAATATACGTATAGCAATTTGTAAAAATACAAAAACTGCTGATAAACTGGCAACATTATTCCATAATTGTTGGAATAATGAATTATTATGTTGTTACTAATTAAGTAGCAAAGTTAATTTGTCAATGCCGTTATACTAATATGCTAACAGTAAGTTTAAGTCACTGTAATTCGAACTTACACAATAAGTTTTTGAAAAAGAAGTAAAAAAGTATTTTCCACATATTTCTAATAGTGTATCCATCAATTCTTTTTCAGGATAATTATTCATATAAATTATTCAAATGTTTAGCTTTTCCATAATGTTAATTCATCCAATTTAACATGAGAAACCGTAAAGTACATTTTATTCAACCCTGATTAATACATGAAATGTTTGTCGTTTTTCCAGGATCCAATGTTATTTACTGGTCCTCTTCGAAAAAATATTGATCCTTTCGATGAATATTCAGAAGAAACTCTCTGGCAAGCAATAGAAGAGGTTAGAAATAAAAAAATACGTATTTGAATTTATGCTACTATTCGATTTAAAATTTCTGTTTTTTAAATGAATGCATTTTTACATTTTTACGTAAAAAATATTTAAATAACAGGTGCAATTAAAAGAAGTTATTGGTAAATTACCTGGCGGATTGGATACACATTTAACAGAAGGAGGGAAAAATTTCAGCGTTGGACAAAGACAATTAATTTGCCTTGCCAGAACCATTCTTCGTCAGAATAAAATTCTTGTCATGGACGAAGCAACATCCAATATTGATAAAAGGTAAGAAGATATGAAATCTACAGACGACATTATGTAATTTCAAATATAAAATTATTTAAGTTAATAATAATTATTGAGAAGATAATTGTTATAATTGTTTACATTGTACAGGTGGGAAAGAGAGTCACTTAACACTGCTGCTAGAGAATATAAAATGTACATTGACCATATCGTGTAACGTGCATAACTCTGTAACCGTTGTAGGTAGGTCAATAAAATCATTTAGCAAACAATCCCTTGTGAAATTGTGACTCTAAAAGATTTGTTACATAACCCTCTTCTCATTTACAGTTTCGTAGTTGCATTCAATGTGGCCGCCATCAAGATATCGGCCGTGCGTGTAACACATCAATCTGTATTCCCCTTATTGTAATGTGTTCCTGATATAAGCAAATTAACTTTGGCTACATTCTATATTCTATAGAGAAATGTTATGTGACTTTTTTTCCCAACCCTGTAGATTGTTTTCTAGTCACTTATTGTTTTAGTTTGAATTATAATCATGTATCAAATAGCTTATTTTTGCACATTAAGCAATAATTATTACTATATAATTCACTTTGTCAAATATAACATTAATAATATTGTACAAAGATTAATTACAAATACACTAAGGTTTTTGAATACACAAATGTATTGTATTCTGTTGTCTGCCCTTCAAACACGAAATAATTTTCGGTATTTTATTTTGATATGTATGAATTTCTTAGAAGTGTTGAACACTAGATCGTGTTTTTAAAACAATCACATGGCTTATTTTAATAAAAGGTGGAGAATAAGCCATGTGATTATTTTAAAAATACGATCTAGTGTTCAATACTTCTAAGAAAATATTACAACATGGTTTCACAACAAACGAACATGTATGAATTTAATAAAATATGTACGATGTATTTTCAGTATACAACTTATCTAAAATATATTTTAGAAAGTATTCAATTGAAATATGATATGATTAGGGATTGCAATTGCTGGATCCCTCATCCAGCAATCCAGCTGGATCCAGCGCATTTTTCGGCCTGCTGGATCGTGCTGGATCCAGCGCTGCGGATCCGCAAATATTCAATTAACTTTCTAAATAATGGTGCGAAAGTTTACGTTGTCAGCGTTGCCGCTTTGATAAGTGCGCTATCGCTCGGCGGCGAGAACGACGTTGCCATTTAGTGCAGCACGTGCTACACTCCCTGTCTACACCGCACCACCCGTCCTTTTACCTCTGCTGATCTAATTGATAGTTGACTTTTCGCTCTCGCTAAATAAAGTGTCTTCGCGCTAAATAAAATAAGTAACATTTTCTCCTAGTCCTGGTGCATAATTCTAATTTACGGTCGGTTGTGACGTCAATGAATCACGTGACAGAACTCCGCTTCAGCTGCGAGACACCGGCACTTTTTCGACTTTGTTTCCTGAATAAATTCGGTGCGCAATAAAACGTTAATGCGAAAAATGAAATAAATAACGTTATTTATTTCATTTTTCGCAGCTCGAAGAAATTAGAGAATTTGAATTTTTTAAAATTTTTTTGAAAAATTTCGGAAAAATTGCGACTAAAAAAATGCCAGGGGGACGTCTGTGACACGCTACATGATCTTAAATGAAAATAGAATTATTTACCACAAAAATGACTCTAACGATTTGGATCAAACTTGGTTAGTTTAGTGAATCGTGTAAATACATATATAGTGGAACTAGCAGCAATGGCAGAGGACATTATGGAGGTGGAAAGCGATGATCCAGATAACACGTATTCCCTGAATTTCACCTTGGAACAAGAATTGGAGATCCAACTGAAGCGTGAGAAAGAAAACTTCATGAAACGGAAATAAATTAGTACTGAGAAGGATTATGATAAGTTATTAAAAAAGGAAATGGCTGTTTATGAAAGTGAAAGAGTCAGAGGTGAAAACTTATCTTTGATTTATCATTATTTGATGACCCCGAAACCAATTAGCGTAGAGGCTGAAAGGGCCTTCTCTGCAGCGGGATATATATGCAGTGCATTAAGAAGTAGGTTGGGAGACAACACCATTAATGCTATTTGTTTTTTGAGATCCTACTTCCAGAAAAGTAAAAAAAATA
>NW_019385822.1:209791-218028 GCF_000671375.1 Centruroides sculpturatus | reverse complement strand
TATTCCTCGGACATTAGGGTGAGAACGGGAGAAATAACGGAAATAATGATGAAAATCCGACTATCGTATAAAAATTTCACACGACAGCCAGACTTTCACAATAGCATATAGCGATATACGTAATTTTATTTATTATGATCACAAATTTAAAAGTTAAAAGTTTTATTTTAAATAAAATGTCATAACAGCCGGGAAATTATGCAACTCGTTGCTTGATTTTTTTTAATTTTCAATGTTATAGACAATTTCTTCATGCGCTCGTGTTTGTTACACTTCAAATATAACAATATAACTAGGNTTACACAGCATTATTAATATGATTTTGGAGGTTACAGAACTTTAAAATTACTTTAAAAAATGGAAAATAATTATATCATTTGATTTCAAGATATTTTGTATACCTTAAAAATAATTAATTCTATCCCGGGATTTCCCGGGATCCCGGGAAACAGATCACTTTTATCCCGAGATCCCGGGACAAGCAAAAGACCGGGAAATGAGAAACCCTAAATATAACCCTATTTGAAGATGAATATGAAAAAGTAAAAATTTTATTTAATGACACACAAAAGTTAAATCTACAGAGAAGTTATCTTAATTAAATACGCTGGTTGTGTAATAAGCCTGTCCATTTGTCATAAGTAACTAAGTTGTCTTGCACTGTCACTATCGGTTTTTGTTGTGCTACAATGGGAAATAGAGAATAAACTAGCAAGTAAGCTCGGCGTTACCGGGCAATAAATTACAACAAACATTAAGATTACTAGATTATCTCGTACTTCTAACCCATCTATTATATTATACTATAGCATTTGATTTATATTTACATAGGTTACCTTATATAAGGGTTTATCACATCGAGTGACCAATCTAACACATTTTAATTGTTTTCTTCCTCTACTGTATATAATTTAAAGACTTTTTAAATTGTGTTAGATTGGTCGCTTGGTGTGATAAACCCTTACATAAGATAACCTTTGTAAATATAAATCAAATGCTATAATATAATGTAAGAGATGGGTTAGAAGTACGAAATAATCGAATAATCTTAATATTTGTACTTATTTTTTGCCCGGGCAATGCCGGGCTTACCTGGTAGTTAATTAATAAATATTTATTGTAGATGTATTCAATCTGAACATAAAGGTAAAATATGTTAAAAACTAGACAAAAAGAGATGTAATTAATCAGCAGTTATATTAACGATTAAATGTCAATCTTATAATAAATTTACGTGTAATTATTTCTTTATGTTAATTCTATAAGTAATTCATTTTATAATGAATATTTCATTTGAAAAACTCAATTCCGAAGTGGGTGCCATTTATATTCCACTAATAAAAATAATTCGTATTTTTAAAAGTTTAAATAAGTTACTCCAGCTTCCATCTATTATTGTACAATAACACTAATATTGTTATCGTTAAAGTATTAAAATTATCGTACAGCCATCTCGATCTTACACTTACTGTACGTCCTCTATCCGTAAAAATATTAACTAGATTTCCCTATGGCAGAATCTCAAACTTTTTATCTGCTACCCTTTCTTGCATTAAAAAAAATATTTAGACTCCATTTTACAATGACGATTGTCTAAGGGAGAATCGTGAAAACAGTGAAAAGAGTAAAAAAGAAGTCTGTTTACCCTCTTTGAAGCTTAGTAACTCCTATGCTTTTTGTCGAAAATGTTATTTTAGAGATTTGATTTTATTTCTAACTATCCAGAGATGCAGTGGCGTACCGTGGGTGTCAGCCGCCAGTGGCGTACCCGAAAATTTCGCCCCTCCCCTTATTTAAGTATCTCAATTTAAAAGACTAAAATTCAGTTTTGTCACAGAATAAGTAATGAAAAATTCCGTGCTAGTTTTGCCACATTTTTAAAATCGCTGACCCGGACGGCAGGTGAGGTTTGTTCGAATAGAAGTTCTTGACGCATGCGTATGNGAATAAACTAGCAAGTAAGCTCGGCGTTACCGGGCAATAAATTACAACAAACATTAAGATTACTAGATTATCTCGTACTTCTAACCCATCTATTATATTATACTATAGCATTTGATTTATATTTACATAGGTTACCTTATATAAGGGTTTATCACATCGAGTGACCAATCTAACACATTTTAATTGTTTTCTTCCTCTACTGTATATAATTTAAAGACTTTTTAAATTGTGTTAGATTGGTCGCTTGGTGTGATAAACCCTTACATAAGATAACCTTTGTAAATATAAATCAAATGCTATAATATAATGTAAGAGATGGGTTAGAAGTACGAAATAATCGAATAATCTTAATATTTGTACTTATTTTTTGCCCGGGCAATGCCGGGCTTACCTGGTAGTTAATTAAGAAATATTTATTGTAGATGTATTCAATCTGAACATAAAGGTAAAATATGTTAAAAACTAGACAAAAAGAAATGTAATTAATCAGAAGTTATATTAACGATTAAATGTCAATCTTATAATAAATTTACGTGTAATTATTTCTTTATGTTAATTCCATAAGTAATTCATTTTATAATGAATATTTCATTTGAAAAACTCAATTCCGAAGTGGGTGCCATTTATATTCCACTAATAAAAATAATTCGTATTTTTAAAAGTTTAAATAAGTTACTCCAGCTTCCATCTATTATTGTACAATAACACTAATATTGTTATCGTTAAAGTATTAAAATTATCGTACAGCCATCTCGATCTTACACTTACTGTACGTCCTCTATCCGTAGAAATATTAACTAGATTTCCCTATGGCAGAATCTCAAACTTTTTATCTGCTACCCTTTCTTGCATTAAAAAAAATATTTAGACTCCATTTTACAATGACGATTGTCTAAGGGAGAATCGTGAAAACAGTGAAAAGAGTAAAAAAGAAGTCTGTTTACCCTCTTTGAAGCTTAGTAACTCCTATGCTTTTTGTCGAAAATGTTATTTTAGAGATTTGATTTTATTTCTAACTATCCAGAGATGCAGTGGCGTACCGTGGGTGTCAGCCGNTTTGACAGATCGCCAAGTATTGTGTTGTCTTATCCCATCAATAAAATCTAGTGTAGATAAACTAGAACATTTTTGACTTTCCAGCAGAAAATTTCCGGTGCTAATTAAAATGAGAACCATAGTTTTTCGATAGTTTTTTTTTTATAATGCATGAAAACAAAACTTAGAAATTGAGTTCAAAATCCATCGGGTTTTATTTCATAATATACTCAGAGCCAGGGCCTTTCAGAGAAAATGCGAGGTCCAGGGCGGGCGCAAAGAAAGGGACGGGGTCCTTGACGTCATCGGGTGTGCTAGCGCACGTTTGCTAGAGTTTTGCTCTCGCAAAACTGTAGTTTGTGGTAGCTCTTAGTATCGTAAAACCGGTGGCGCAGCATGGGTGTCAGCCGCCCGGGCGGAGAAAAATTTCGCCCCCTTTATTTAGGTATTTCAATTTAAAAGACTAAAATTCAGTTTTGTCACACCAAGCAATGAAAAATTCTATGCTAGTGCAGCGACCTGTTTAAAATAGCTCTATTGGATATTGGTGGTGTATATGAATGCGAATGAATCGTACAAGCAAAAACAAAAAAAAAAAAAGGTCAACAGGTTGCGCACGATATCCCCGGACGGCGAGTCGATTCCCGGACTATCCGGGTGGATGGTAACACTATTCCGTGCTCATTTCAATCGGTCCGAGTCGTAGGTGGACGAAAATATGAAATAAATTGGTTCAAATTCTTACAAGATATTATTATTATTTATTGTGAAATTTTGCCGTCCCCTAAAACGTAATTTTGCCGCCCCATAAAAAGTGCCGCCCGGGGCGGGCCGCCCCTGCCTCCCCCACTACGCTACGCTACTGCAGAGATGACACCCGTGTCTCTGATATAACTTAGTGTCACGAGTAGAAATCTTTTCGTCATACATGACAAATTCCTTTAAGAAAAAGCGTATTAAATGCTCTCCTCTAATCCAATTTTAAATAAATATACAGTATATTAACATCTTTCGTTAAAGTGAAATAAAGTTTATCATTTACAGTAAAACCTGTCTATGGCGACCACCTACGGTTCCTTTAAAAAATGGTCTTTTAGACAGGTGGTCGTCCAATACAGGTGGTGCTGTAATACCGTATTTCCGTACGTATTTTGCGCACTTTTTAGCTATTTCTACTAAGCAAACCTCGAGGCGAGAAAAAATAAGCGAATTTTTTCAACGATAGGGCTATATTGGTATTGTATTTTCTTATCGGATAACTGGATTTATGGGAGTCGTCGTGATATTATAAGGCAGATTTAATACTAATATTTTAAAGATTAATACAATAGTCGTATTTTCTCGATTATAATGCACACTTTCTTTTCTCTGACTTAATTCAACTTGGTTGTTTTCGTTTGCTCCTCACTTACGTCATCGATATACAAGCGCGTTGTATCTCTACATCACTTTGGTTTTGGTATTCGTTAGTTTATTCTTATTTTAACTTTAAAAATACTGTATTTTTTTAATATTTAATATTTTCTTAAGTACAATAAAAAATTATTTATTAATAATAAAACGATTTTATTATTATTTTTTATTATTATACGATTTCATTACATTCCGCGATTGTCATTGCGGAATCGAAAAAAGGAAGGTTGCCTGTAAAACTAATTTTTGCATTAATGCGTTTATTGTTTTTTTGAATATTTTGCGTGCGAAAATTATTTGGATATTATTTTTCTAAAAATATCGTGGAAATTAGGTAGGTTAGTACAGAAACTATTCATCGCACATGTACAGTACTGTATATCAGCTTCAAAATAAATAAATAAATTTTATCAAACGATGACATCGGCCGATTAATTGTATCGTGTACAATATTTTATACCCCCAAGGAAAATACTATAAGTCTACGGTAAAATCAATTTCGTTTTTCCAAAGTTAAACTTCGCCGCTAATTGCTGTTGTGATAACTTTAACACGATCTTCTAACGACAGCACTTTGCATTTCTTTCGTTTTTCGGACAATTCCGAACAAACTGAAATGAATTTCCTTTGTTGCTAGACTAATTCATTAACCTAATTTTAAGGGTGGGAGACGTGCCAGAGGTGGATTCGAACGAGAATTTAGACTAATTCATTATATTAGGGGGGAAAACGTTGTTGAACAGTAGTTTAGACCAGATACATTTGCGAAAGTTGTCGCTTATTACAGTTGTATGTTGTTTCGTACCAAAAATCGATGCCCGCGGTCATTTAATACAGGTAACTTATACGAAGACTCTATGGATAAACTATTCGGTGCCAGAAATTTTTCCCCGTTTTGACAGGTGCCCGTCGAATGCAGGTGGTCGCCTAAGCAATTTTTACTGTACTTAGAACTTTTAGAATTTTCACGCTTTGCAGATTTGCTGGTACAGTACTGTACCTCGGTGAGGGCGCGTTGGTTCAGTATTCGTGGGGTTGGTATTTCTAATTTCGTTGGTTTTAAGTAGTGTTTTTTTTAATACAAAACGAAAAATTACAATTTTGCGATGATAATTATCGTAAAAACATATGAAACAAACATTTCTGCAGTGTACGAATTGAATAAATGCATATTTTTACAATAAGATTTACATATCACCGGAAAAACAAACTTGATTATTGTTTTAAAACACTTCATTATTAATTAAGGAGAAATATCAGAGCGCTTAACGTTTTTTTTTTCTTACCACCTTCGCAACTTCTGAAATTGATGAAGGACCCTCGGTTGCAATTTTTTTTTATTTTGCCGTCCCCTAAAACGTAATTTTGCCGCCCCATAAAAAGTGCCGCCCGGGGCGGGCCGCCCCTGCCTCCCCCACTACGCTACGCTACTGCAGAGATGACACCCGTGTCTCTGATATAACTTAGTGTCACGAGTAGAAATCTTTTCGTCATACATGACAAATTCCTTTAAGAAAAAGCGTATTAAATGCTCTCCTCTAATCCAATTTTAAATAAATATACAGTATATTAACATCTTTCGTTAAAGTGAAATAAAGTTTATCATTTACAGTAAAACCTGTCTATGGCGACCACCTACGGTTCCTTTAAAAAATGGTCTTTTAGACAGGTGGTCGTCCAATACAGGTGGTGCTGTAATACCGTATTTCCGTACGTATTTTGCGCACTTTTTAGCCATTTCTACTAAGCAAAACTCGAGGCGAGAAAAAATAAGCGAATTTTTTCAACGATAGGGCTATATTGGTATTGTATTTTCTTATCGGATAACTGGATTTATGGGAGTCGTCGTGATATTATAAGGCAGATTTAATACTAATATTTTAAAGATTAATACAATAGTCGTATTTTCTCGATTATAATGCACACTTTCTTTTCTCTGACTTAATTCAACTTGGTTGTTTTCGTTTGCTCCTCACTTACGTCATCGATATACAAGCGCGTTGTATGTCTACATCACTTTGGTTTTGGTATTCGTTAGTTTATTCTTATTTTAACTTTAAAAATACTGTATTTTTTTATATTTAATATTTTCTTAAGTACAATAAAAAATTATTTATTAATAATAAAACGATTTTATTATTATTTTTTTTTATTATACGATTTCATTACATTCCGCGATTGTCATTGCGGAATCGAAAAAAGGAAGGTTGCCTGTAAAACTGATTTTTGCATTAATGCGTTTATTGTTTTTTTTTGAATATTTTGCGTGCGAAAATTATTTGGATATTATTTTTCTAAAAATATCGTGGAAATTAGGTAGGTTAGTACAGAAACTATTCATCGCACATGTAAAGTACTGTATATCAGCTTCAAAATAAATAAATAAATTTTATCAAACGATGACATCAGCCGATTAATTGTATCGCGTACAATATTTTATACCCCCAAGGAAAATACTATAAGTCTACGGTAAAATCAATTTCGTTTTCCCAAAGTTAAACTTCGCCGCTAATTGCTGTTGTGATAACTTTAACACGATCTTCTAACGACAGCACTTTGCATTTCTTTCGTTTTTCGGACAATTCCGAACAAACTGAAATGAATTTCCTTTGTTGCTAGACTAATTCATTAACCTAATTTTAAGGGTGGGAGACGTGCCAGAGGTGGATTCGAACGAGAATTTAGACTAATTCATTATATTAGGGGGGAAAACGTTGTTGAACAGTAGTTTAGACCAGATACATTTGCGAAAGTTGTCGCTTATTACAGTTGTATGTTGTTTCGTACCAAAAATCGATGCCCGCGGTCATTTAATACAGGTAACTTATACGAAGACTCTATGGATAAACTATTCGGTGCCAGAAATTTTTCCCCGTTTTGACAGGTGCCCGTCGAATGCAGGTGGTCGCCTAAGCAATTTTTACTGTACTTAGAACTTTTAGAATTTTCACGCTTTGCAGATTTGCTGGTACAGTACTGTACCTCGGTGAGGGCGCGTTGGTTCAGTATTCGTGGGGTTGGTATTTCTAATTTCGTTGGTTTTAAGTAGTGTTTTTTTTAATACAAAACGAAAAATTACAATTTTGCGATGATAATTATCGTAAAAACATATGAAACAAACATTTCTGCAGTGTACGAATTGAATAAATGCATATTTTTACAATAAGATTTACATATCACCGGAAAAACAAACTTGATTATTGTTTTAAAACACTTCATTATTAATTAAGGAGAAATATCAGAGCGCTTAACGTTTTTTTTTTCTTACCACCTTCGCAACTTCTGAAATTGATGAAGGACCCTCGGTTGCAATTTTTTTTTTTTTTTTTTTTTTTTTGTGAAAAGAAAATCCATCCTAAACTGTGTCAAACGTAAGACATTTTATAACAAGGTCTTCAAATGGGACAGTAAGCTGGGAAACGAGAGTTGTGGTGTGGAAATTTACCCACTTGAAGGTTCATATTGTCTCCAATAGGATTTCAGCCATTGTTAGAAGAATGAGAGGCAAGTGCTCTATCTAATATGCGATGTTTCTGAGAAAGGGAAGTTTTCATTTTTTGTTATCTGCAGTAACCAAGTACAGGTAACCCCGTATAACACGGTGGTTACGTTCCAAAAAATTGCCATGTTATGCGAATCCGTGTTATATGAAACAAAAAACTAGTACGAAAAGGAGGGTTAGGTTCCAAAAATTAAAAAACATGCTATTATATTTTCATAATTAAGATAAATATCTTTATTAAAATTTTCTTAAGTGATACATATTAATATAAATTAAACAATGTTTTCTTTGTCATCACTAAAAGCACTATTAACCGAGAGCGTTTTATTTTTGGCAAGTTATC
>NW_019385822.1:190650-208346 GCF_000671375.1 Centruroides sculpturatus | reverse complement strand
TATTTGAAGATGAATATGAAAAAGTAAAAATTTTATTTAATGACACACAAAAGTTAAATCTACAGAGAAGTTATCTTAATTAAATACGCTGGTTGTGTAATAAGCCTGTCCATTTGTCATAAGTAACTAAGTTGTCTTGCACTGTCACTATCGGTTTTTGTTGTGCTACAATGGGAAATAGAGAATAAACTAGCAAGTAAGCTCGGCGTTACCGGGCAATAAATTACAACAAACATTAAGATTACTAGATTATCTCGTACTTCTAACCCATCTATTATATTATACTATAGCATTTGATTTATATTTACATAGGTTACCTTATATAAGGGTTTATCACATCGAGTGACCAATCTAACACATTTTAATTGTTTTCTTCCTCTACTGTATATAATTTAAAGACTTTTTAAATTGTGTTAGATTGGTCGCTTGGTGTGATAAACCCTTACATAAGATAACCTTTGTAAATATAAATCAAATGCTATAATATAATGTAAGAGATGGGTTAGAAGTACGAAATAATCGAATAATCTTAATATTTGTACTTATTTTTTGCCCGGGCAATGCCGGGCTTACCTGGTAGTTAATTAATAAATATTTATTGTAGATGTATTCAATCTGAACATAAAGGTAAAATATGTTAAAAACTAGACAAAAAGAGATGTAATTAATCAGCAGTTATATTAACGATTAAATGTCAATCTTATAATAAATTTACGTGTAATTATTTCTTTATGTTAATTCTATAAGTAATTCATTTTATAATGAATATTTCATTTGAAAAACTCAATTCCGAAGTGGGTGCCATTTATATTCCACTAATAAAAATAATTCGTATTTTTAAAAGTTTAAATAAGTTACTCCAGCTTCCATCTATTATTGTACAATAACACGATATACTTTAACGATAACAATCTATTATTGTTATCGTTAAAGTATTAAAATTATCGTACAACCATCTCGATCTTACACTTACTGTACGTCCTCTATCCGTAAAAATATTAACTAGATTTTCCTATGGCAGAATCTCAAACTTTTTATCTGCTACCCTTTCTTGCATTAAAAAAAAATATTTAGACTCCATTTTACAATGACGATTGTCTAAGGGAGAATCGTGGAAACAGTGAAAAGAGTAAAAAAGAAGTCTGTTTACCCTCTTTGAAGCTTAGTAACTCTTATGCTTTTTGTCGAAAATGTTATTTTAGAGATTTGATTTTATTTCTAATCATCCAGAGATGCAGTGGCGTACCGTGGGTGTCAGCCGCCAGTGGCGTACCCGAAAATTTCGCCCCTCCCCTTATTTAGGTATCTCAATTTAAAAGACTAAAATTCAGTTTTGTCACAGAATAAGTAATGAAAAATTCCGTGCTAGTTTTGCCACATTTTTAAAATCGCTGACCCGGACGGCAGGTGAGGTTTGTTCGAATAGAAGTTCTTGACGCATGCGTATGTCATTTTGCAATGCGAAGAATAATGTGCAGTGTATGCTGGTTCTAAATCAGTTACAGTTAGCGACTAGGGAGACTTGGATAAGAGTAACGCAAGTGACCTAGCTGTATTGGATACTGGAGGTGTATATATATAGGCCTATACGAATTAATCGTACAAGCAAAAAAAAAAAGGTCAACAGGTTGCTCACGATATCCCCGGACGGCGAGTCGATTCCCGGACTATCCGGGTGGATGGTAACACTATTCCGTGCTCATTTCAATCGGTCCGAGTCGTAGGTGGACGAAAATATGAAATAAATTGGTTCAAATTCTTACAAGATATTATTATTATTTATTGTGAAATTTTGCCGCTCCCTAAAACGTAATTTTNTTTTTTTTTTTTTTTTTTTTTTTTTTTTTTTTTTTTTTTTTTTTTTTTTTTTTTTTTTTTTTTTTTTTTTTTTTTTTTTTTTTTTTTTTTTTTTTTTTTTTTTTTTTTTTTTTTTTTTTTTTTTTTTTTTTTTTTTTTTTTTTTTTTTTTTTTTTTTTTTTTTTTTTTTTTTTTTTTTTTTTTTTTTTTTTTTTTTTTTTTTTTTTTTTTTTTTTTTTTTTTTTTTTTTTTTTTTTTTTTTTTTTTTTTTTTTTTTTTTTTTTTTTTTTTTTTTTTTTTTTTTTTTTTTTTTTTTTTTTTTTTTTTTTTTTTTTTTTTTTTTTTTTTTTTTTTTTTTTTTTTTTTTTTTTTTTTTTTTTTTTTTTTTTTTTTTTTTTTTTTTTTTTTTTTTTTTTTTTTTTTTTTTTTTTTTTTTTTTTTTTTTTTTTTTTTTTTTTTTTTTTTTTTTTTTTTTTTTTTTTTTTTTTTTTTTTTTTTTTTTTTTTTTTTTTTTTTTTTTTTTTTTTTTTTTTTTTTTTTTTTTTTTTTTTTTTTTTTTTTTTTTTTTTTTTTTTTTTTTTTTTTTTTTTTTTTTTTTTTTTTTTTTTTTTTTTTTTTTTTTTTTTTTTTTTTTTTTTTTTTTTTTTTTTTTTTTTTTTTTTTTTTTTTTTTTTTTTTTTTTTTTTTTTTTTTTTTTTTTTTTTTTTTTTTTTTTTTTTTTTTTTTTTTTTTTTTTTTTTTTTTTTTTTTTTTTTTTTTTTTTTTTTTTTTTTTTTTTTTTTTTTTTTTTTTTTTTTTTTTTTTTTTTTTTTTTTTTTTTTTTTTTTTTTTTTTTTTTTTTTTTTTTTTTTTTTTTTTTTTTTTTTTTTTTTTTTTTTTTTTTTTTTTTTTTTTTTTTTTTTTTTTTTTTTTTTTTTTTTTTTTTTTTTTTTTTTTTTTTTTTTTTTTTTTTTTTTTTTTTTTTTTTTTTTTTTTTTTTTTTTTTTTTTTTTTTTTTTTTTTTTTTTTTTTTTTTTTTTTTTTTTTTTTTTTTTTTTTTTTTTTTTTTTTTTTTTTTTTTTTTTTTTTTTTTTTTTTTTTTTTTTTTTTTTTTTTTTTTTTTTTTTTTTTTTTTTTTTTTTTTTTTTTTTTTTTTTTTTTTTTTTTTTTTTTTTTTTTTTTTTTTTTTTTTTTTTTTTTTTTTTTTTTTTTTTTTTTTTTTTTTTTTTTTTTTTTTTTTTTTTTTTTTTTTTTTTTTTTTTTTTTTTTTTTTTTTTTTTTTTTTTTTTTTTTTTTTTTTTTTTTTTTTTTTTTTTTTTTTTTTTTTTTTTTTTTTTTTTTTTTTTTTTTTTTTTTTTTTTTTTTTTTTTTTTTTTTTTTTTTTTTTTTTTTTTTTTTTTTTTTTTTTTTTTTTTTTTTTTTTTTTTTTTTTTTTTTTTTTTTTTTTTTTTTTTTTTTTTTTTTTTTTTTTTTTTTTTTTTTTTTTTTTTTTTTTTTTTTTTTTTTTTTTTTTTTTTTTTTTTTTTTTTTTTTTTTTTTTTTTTTTTTTTTTTTTTTTTTTTTTTTTTTTTTTTTTTTTTTTTTTTTTTTTTTTGCAAATCTACACGTTTGGAGACTTCCCGAACCCCTCAAAAAAGTCAATAAAGGAGAAAAATTTGCGCGAGTGAATGTGTTGGCGTCTAATTTGTTTAATTTCTTTATTTTCTGTTCTTAGATATTAAACAATATCTCAGAACGGGTAAAGTTTAAGAAACGAAGTGTGGCACTGTAGCTTGCGTATAAAGGGGCATTAATACTATTGAATTTTGGTTCTTAATTAAAGGTCGACAGGGTGAAGACATAAAAGGAGTCATGTGTCATATCTCTTAATGAATATTTTACTCGTTATTAGCGTGCAAAATTTAAAAAAATAAAATAAAACTCGTTTCTACCCTCAAAGTAAGCTTTTTTTGCCATTTTATAATAGTACAGTAAAACCCGTTAAGATATCCTCGCCTAAGATGTTAGAATATGTATGGGGACATGATTTAGTTCAACCACTTTGACGCTTAATAACTAACTCCTGTGTTAAACCATCTGACTCCGGTTACAACCACTCAGAAATTATTAGGCTTCAAACAGGGTGAACAAAATCATGCACCCCCACATAGTCCAACATCCACACATAGAAAAAGACCTCGAATCTTTTGCATATCTCGAAATTTCAAGGTATCCTGAGTCCAAAAATATAAAAATTTGGGAGGGGTCATTTTTTGACCGAGCGCTACATGTTTCCTCTGTTAAATATAACAGCCGGAAAAGTAAAAATTATCGAATACATGTTTATATATTACTTAGAGAAGTCTTTTAGCTTTGGAATAAAAAGTTTCTACGCTCTATCGTTATTACAACTCTATTTATTGAATCTTTTATTCTGAGGTCACCTGATGACATCAGAATTTCCGGGTCTCTTTCGGTAACAAGTCCGCCCCTGGTCGGAGTCGGAGTCGGAGTTGGAGTCGGTAGATTTTTACGCGACTCCACAGCCCTGGTTGTATGCATGGTGAATAAATCTTGATTTTGAAGGATGCTTTCACAATATGTAAATTTTGTAATATTGTCGTGTAGTGTTTCTTCTGCAGAACACTTTTCTATGCTATTGATATCAGCACGAGATATTGAAGCCATCTTTTCGTTCTTTAACGAAGATGCAATTATAGATCTATTTAAGTTAAACAATGAATTTGTTGCCAGCGTAAGTATCTACTGAATATGAATATGCCGTTTTTAAATAATTATTGTTAGGTAGCACTTGTTAATTGCTTTTGACATTGACTTGAAACAGATTTTGTTGTTTTAATACCATGTTTATTGTGCATTTGTAGTTTTCTAGAAATAAATTAGTTTTTCTTTCCTCTGACAATATAATAAATTTAAAAGTACCAAGAATAAAGTGAAAATTACAGTTTTACGGGAAAAAACTCAAATTGATCACTACAATTCTAAACTCCAACCACATAATTATGACATTGGTTGGCGTGCCCCCACCGAGGTAATGGCAACTCTACAAATGACAGAAATTCTATAGGTTTTAAGTGATTTGGATTTTCTCCATTAATTTTGAGTATTGCGCCTTACTACTGGGCACATGTCAGTCATGAGTATGCACTATAATCTCACCGAGTTTGATCAAAATCGGTGACCCCCGACGTCGTGTGGTCCCCTCGTTACTAAATTTGTTGGGCTGCAATTTGAAAAAATTGTAGACTTATAATTTCCCACTGCCGACTGTCGGTCTGTCTGTCATTTCTTAATCTCAAGAATGGAGTAAGATAGATGAACGCTGAGATAGATATTGAAACCTTAGGGGCAGAAAGACCCGATTAACTATATAGAAACTTCTGACGGAAATCAGAAGTCACGTTATTTAAATTCAAAAATTTTCTCCTGAAATATGTTAAATAGATGACCTACACGACTCTATTGTTAAAGGGAAAGTATGATGCACAGGGGCAAGTCACTACTAATTTCAGGTGGAGAGAATATATTTTAAATTAAATTAATTAAAAAATATGATTAAAACTTGCAGTCCCGGCATTGTGACGATGTCACAAATAATTGCTCGTTTATAATCATTTCTGATGCTACGTTTAGTTTGGATCAATGTATCATTAATTTTAAATTATTAATCATCGTTCTGTGATTTAGTCTCAGAAAAAATATCCTAATAGCTTCACCGGGCCATTTTTATATCTATTTTATATAATGCAACCACGTGCTTCTTCCAGAGGAAAGAGAGACGGTGACATAAAAATCACGTGACAGCTGCAGCCAATTATCATGATAATTCATACCTACTTCTACAGCATGTGGGTGATCACCCCCATGGACTTAATTTCCCAAAGTCCAAACTGGAACATGAGGCATCACGCTTTGTCTATCCTGTGTTTCCAACTTGTATAGTCTGTATAAATTTGTAAATATACTGAACTGTCTTGAGTATGTGCTTCCACCGAACCTACATCAGAACAATTTTGAGTCGTGTTTAATCCGACAAGCCAACTCGAAGAGACGGAAGTTTAGGGAGGAAACTTCACTCCAAGACTTTTACATTTTTGAATTCAGAACACTTTAAAACCTGCAAATGCAGAACAACTGTGTATTTTTTCTGTATGTATGGATGTTTGTGTATGGCGACATGGTTTTGTTCACCCTCTTCTAAGCTTAATAACTCCTGTGCTTTTTGCGAAAATTTCTGAAATTTTGTACGGAGGTTTGTGTATTAGGAGGATCAATATTGTCAAATTTTGTTGATTAGAACTTGAGGGATGAGGAGATGCAAGGGTCATGGGTTATACCTCGAATGAGTCTGACTTAATGGATATTTTACTTGTTATTAATATTTACCATTTTTTAAATTATAAAACATATCTCTACCATCAAAATTAAGCTTTTTGTCATTTTATAATAATTAATAATATAAAAAAATTTTTAAATAAAATCTCGTAACAGATGGCGCCACACACAATTTTAATTTTTTTTTTGCC
Source organism: Centruroides sculpturatus (assembly GCF_000671375.1). Taxonomy (NCBI): domain Eukaryota; kingdom Metazoa; phylum Arthropoda; class Arachnida; order Scorpiones; family Buthidae; genus Centruroides; species Centruroides sculpturatus. The sequence continues at coordinate 202,044 of NW_019385822.1, read as the reverse complement.
GTGAAAGTTATGCAATTCGTCTCTGAACTTTCTATACGGTAAAACAATTCTAATTAAGTTATTAATATTCAATTTTAACTGGCACTAAAATTAATTTAAAAAATCATAAACTTAATACTGAAAATTTTTTATTGCATGTATTTTTTACGAACAGAATAATGCATGATTTTTTCTTTCACGCATACAAAGTATTTACATAGCCGGCATAGGACTCTGTGAGGCAGCTCTTTTTAGAGCAGGAACGAAATTATAATTTACTACGTTCAAGAATTCATTTTGTGCATGAACGTAAATATCATTATGTATTAATTTCTTTCCAGTATCATTAAGAGGTCCAAATCCACTAACTCTGACTTTAGGTGATCCTCTTCGAGTGAAGTAGAAGGCTTTCATAACTGGGTAATTTCGGTTGATACTAGTTGTAAATACTGCAAATGCGGTATCTCCAGACAATTCGGCTGTCACTTTTCCATTAGCTTTAGGCAGTTTTCCGTATTTCGCTTTTACGTTATAATGGATTTTAACGCCATTGAAGACGAGAGTGCAATTTAAAGTGACATTACCAAAATCTCGACGAAGACCGGAACAATCTTTTTCTCTTCGAACTTTAAGCAATCCAGTCATATTTACATTATAGTACTCTACATTGACGTTTACTTTAATTCCGCCTAATTTGTCTTTATGTTGTGTAGTAAAATTATTAAGACGAGCGGGATCGACATTCCAATTTCTTGCCTCTCGCGGTAAATTTGAACGTAACACGAGGTCCACATAATGGTTAGATTGTTGCGGAGTTCTTGCAAAAACCACGCCTGAAATAAGCAATAATAAATTATTATTTACTTTAATTTATGATTAAAATACAACGTTTAAAGTTTTTTCAGATTATTCTAATCCACAATTTTTATTTTTGATACATTGTTTAATATATGAGATCCAGTCAAAACTTCGACAATCAAAATTCCAATAGGTCAAAAATTCCATCAAAGTCTCGTCAAATTAAAGTTTGACATGCTATAAAATCAATTATAATCGTATTTGTGCAAACAAACTTCTGTTTGTGAAATGAGCAAGTATCAAAGCACTGGAAAAACTTTCGTTAATTAATGTTATTTTTCTTGATTTTCTACTGAAATATAATAATTTGGAATTACAGAAACTTTTTAACTTTCATAATTGTCACAAATTACTTAATTTTTTTTTTCATTTATTTACTTGCCAGTAATGAAACTCGTCAAATTTGTGGAGGCTTGGGGCCGTCAAAAATTGGATTACGAGAGTTTAGGTTAAGGTAGGACCCTGCCATCAGGTGTGTGTTGTCGAACACACCTTCGATTTAGACAAAAAAACAAAAGGCAGATAGTTAAGGCACGAGGTTAAGGGAGTCCAAGAATGAGCCACTCAGGAGATGAATACAAAGTCAAGTAAACTAATTTACGAATAAAAGAGAAAATTTGTTATATAAAAAACAAAACTTAACACTTGAACTTAGTTTAAGTTAAACATAAGTACAAAATCTGTTTTAGGAAGTTAGCCTATTACTATTTGTAAAACGGGGGTTACCTAGCAGGGGGTATCCGAACGTCGCGACTCACAACATACCAGGAAAAGAGTTGTCTTCTCTTCTAGATGTGTTGATTTTCTTCCTTTCCCTTTTTTCTTCCTGTATTCTCTTCCTCTCTCCTTTTCCTTCATTTTCTTCCTCTTTCGCTTTCTTTCCCTTTCTTCTTTACCTATTTGTCTTCTTTCTCCTCCATTCAGTCCCTCACTAAGTCTTTCACTAAGTCCTTCACTCTCCCTGATATTCGTCATTCCCTTTTATTTTATTCTTCATTTTGACCAATCCTGATTTTGTTCCAGAGGATGTTAAAATAATTTTTGATAAGCATGATTGGTCATTGTTTAGTCCTTCTCTCTTTTCTATTAAGAATTATATGCGTCCACGTGACATGGATGGAATAACACCAGCCATCTAACACCATTGAAAAAGGGGAAAACGACGGTCGTCCCCTTCGTCTTTTCTTTTGCATGTTGTGATTTATATAACAATTAATTGATAATTTTTTAAATTTTAATTTGTTTTTCTGAATTATTTTAAATCGGTATTACTAAAACTTTAGAAAAGGAAGGTCCCTAAAATCGGAAAAATAGGCGAAATGTCTTTACACGTTGGTTGATAAACGTAAACAATCCTGGTGTCGCGTTTACTCACACAGATGTGGGTGTAACCAGACGAAACAAAACGGGATATAAAATACAATAAAATTTCCAACTTATTATATAAAAAGAATACATTATTAACGAAAAAATTAAAATAAATTGATTAAAATTAAAAGTATACAGATAATGTTACTAATAATTCACGAATATAGCCTATATATATATATTCCTATATACCTATATATACATACATATATATTATATACCTATATATATATATATAGGTATATAATAACAATCAAAATTTGGAGGGGGAAATGGTGGGTCTCACAATGTTTTTTAATTTTTTAAATTATTATTTCAAGTCAGAAATATACTTACCAATGAAAAATAAGAAAATGCAGACACTCGTCTTCATATCTTTTGTTTCTGAAAAATATAATATTGAATTTATGTAGTAATATTTTTAGTATACTGTATATCGAATTAACAAAAAGTTTAACAAATATAAAATGTTTAAAATCTAATTTTACATTTCTTAATCCATACATTAAGATTTAATTGACATTTTCGAAGAAAGAAAATATTACTTTTGACATAACTTATTTATTTATAGAAACATAAATAATCAACAATATTTTATACGAACTATTTTTTAAATAACTAGTGAAAGTATATATTAAACAACCGGAAAAAGTATAGAATTTCAGAATGTTTAATATAAATTTCTACAAATTTATTTTATAACCTTTACACTAAATATTCATTAGCTGAGGTAGAATTTGATAACAATAAGAATCTCCATTATCTTATCTTAGTTTTTATGTAGAGACAATTTTATCTTAAACGTGATAACAATTCATTTAAAAATAATATTTGTTACAAAATATGATTAACAAGTAATTGTATAAAGACAAACAATTGCCATTTTAAAAAATGAATAAAAATTAAAATATTTGCGTAAAATAGTATTTAAAATAAAATATTTTAATAAAATGTACTTTATATTTTAAGTTTAAGAACATTTTACAGAACTGTTTTAAATATTTTATTCAAAATAAATTTTTAAATAATCAAAATTAATTTAAAAAATATATGCAAATACATAGATTTACTTACTGCGAGAAGCTTGTCACTGTTCAATAATTGGTCGAAAGTGAAGCAGATCTCCAGAACAACGTCTACATATTTATACTATCTGGCATTGTTACGAAATTATTTCGTCACACGTATGAAATAATTCTGACGAATGATATCATATTATCGAAAAGATATAATAGATAAAACATCCTAGATATGACACAGAAAATATAGTGTTTATCTAAAATATATATAAAATAGGCCTGTACATTTTGTATCTGGAGATAGCGAGCTTCAAATTTTTATTTAATAAATGATCTTTGTGTTTATGCTTCTCGTTTCTGAAAAAAAGACAGGACAAATTTTGCTTTAACTATCGGTCCCCATACTACTTCTCGTCCTTGCCTTTTCTCACGAAAGTTGAGGCCCATTCATTAATAATTTAACAATAGTTACAGTTGTAGAAAATGTATTAAAAAAACTAGTTAAAATTAAATTATTGAGCATTCAAACATTAATAAATTTACAAAACATAAATGTGAGAAGATAAAGAAAAAACACAATATATGTGGGTGGCAACAACCTTCACTGCACCATCCACAAATATATAAAAATATTTTAGAAATTAATTTTAATATTTTTCTTTATTGAAACTGTGGGCCATATTATGAGATTTTTTTATTAGTATTTCGTGAATTAAGCTTAGCAAATTAAAGTACAGAATAAATGCAATATGTACACAGGCGCTCCTCTACTTGCGGTCAGGTTGTTTCCGAGGTGTTGTTGTAAGTCGAAAACTATCCTAGAAAGTACAGTACATTTGTACACAGAATAACCACGTATTATTAGTGTTTAATTCTTCAATATATTTAGTAGAACACATTAAGCTTATTTATCTGCTCGTTACTGCTTAGTAGAGGTGTTTCATATGCAGATTATTTTTTAATCTAATGCACTTAATTTTTTATGGATAGGTTTAGTTTCCACGGTAATAGAGCGACACTTCTTGCATTTATCTCCACTACTTGCATTTCTGAAGAATTAATCATAAAAGTTTATAAAAATTGCAATAGTTAAATTGCAATTTTTTGCAATTTAACTATTGCAAAACAACAAAGAAAAATCCCTTACTCCGACGTCACTTCACGAGGACAATGGCACGTCATAATTCGTGCGAAAACAAAAAATGACGATATGTGATAGAAATAAATCTACACTAATTATTTATTATTTATTACTGGTTAAAGACTGAGTTTAACACCACCCCACGATCAGCAAGTGAATGTGCGCAGGATTTAAGTTTTTAGACGTACGGTCAAATTGTAAGTCTGAAAGTTCGTAAGTTGAACGTTCGTAAGTAGGAGAGCATCTGTACAGTGTTTCAACAATTCATGTCAGATGTGAATTATCCAATAGGCGCACTAGACGCGCGAATAGGGCCTCGTCGTCTCGACGGACCTCAAACATTACATATCAAAATGATAATATGCCTCTAAAATTTAGCGAACGTTTAAAAATTGTATATTTTAAAGAAACAGCATGTTATTATTTAAATTTATTGTCTTTTCAATATTAAAAAAAGTAACACTTTTACATAAAGGGTCTTATAAAAAAATTAGGGCCTCAAAGGTCCATAATTCTCTATTGGGTGATACAAGTTCACGAGTTGTTATTCGTCGAGCTTTAACAATGTCTTCTAGCAATTTTTTTTTTTTCTCGAAGCTTTTCAACGCCTTTCCGTTTTGTATTCTTTAGATCAAAATTTTCCGAACGGAACTTTTAAAACCACATTTGACATGTTCGAAGTTTAGGATCATTTTCCCCATACACATTACGAATATTTTTTATTATTTGTATACCGTCATATCCTTTACGAAACTCAAAAAGCGTCACATGCCTAATACGCATTTTATCTACCGACATTTCGACTTTATTTTAATTTTGTTAATAATATTTATGGTCCATAAGTTGACTATTTTTAAAAATTTTTGATAATAAAATTGTTTTTTAATTTTTAAACCATATTTTTATTTTTATTAAAAAAAAGAGCTACCGTCAGAAAGCCATCCCATCATTCTTAATTAAAGCGGCTGATAAACACAATTATGGATAAAAAATGCTCATATGATAATTGTATTTTATTTGAAATATCATTTTAAGCATATAGACAATGAATATACTCGTATAATATTACTTTATGTATACATTTTCGTCTAAAGAAGGAGAAACCTCTAGTACCAAAACATCACTTCTAATTTAAAAGCTGAATAAAAAAGTTTGGGTATGATATCAATGAATTATACACTTGATTTATGAATACTATAAAACTAAGTAATATCTAGTAGATTTATTTTATGTTAGGATTTTAAAATACACTTAGTTTCTATTCTTTAATAATGTATCCTTGTGTTGTAATATTGTAATGAATATTTCGCTTTTTACTGCTATTCCATACGCAGAATATGATTACTATCGCATGTCGGATTTAAGATGCGTTGACTTTTTTGCCACAGAGTATATAAATAAACTGTCAATAATATTATATTAGGTTATGCTAGATACTAATTAGATCATAAACACAAATTTATGTTCTATGCAAANGTTAGGTTAGAACGTGCGTCTCCACTGTTTCCTTTTGTTTGCTGGAATCAGCGGTGAGCCGTAATGACAGCCGCCGCCATTCCCTCGCGTCGTCAAGTGACACGTCGTCTCCGAAGCGGTCCGGTTTCGAGGCTAAAACAGGAAGACCCGCCATGACAGTTTACGACTCTGGACATTAACCGTTGATTTTCTGTCTGTTATTTGTACTTATTTCATCACATTTGTTCGGATCAAAAGAACATTCTCTTACTGAATTTTTATATATAAATTTTCCTAAATATGAAAATTTTTAAGTTTTGAAATCATGTGTAACAGTTTTTCTGAAAATATTTCATTGGAGAAATCGTAACTATTAAGATAAATTATGAAAACATTTATTTATCTCTTTCGCAAATAAGGATATTTATAAATTTTATACGATAATTTAGATAGCTTACGTATTTGTACGTAATCTATATTTGACTTTTATTACTATTGATTCGTATTATATTTTTAAGATATATTTTTTTTATCTCTTTCCTCCCTATGAGAGCATTTTTAGCAAGCTCTCAATGGGGCAGCCGGGTGATGAGGGACGTGTTGAGCGAGACAGTAGTAAAGGCTGTTCTCATATGTTACCTCATTTGAACACAGGCTTTACTACCACTGCCTCACTGAGAATTGACCACCAGTTCAAACATAAGTTGTGACGAAATTTAAATCTGTAATCTGTACTCTAGCGCATCAGATTCTTGTCATTTTGTATTGTCGTTTAATTACTCTTTAACTTGGTTTTAGTTTCTCAATCGTCAAAACTAAATTCTGGCATTAATGAATTAACAGAGACGTTTCTTCCATTCTTGCAACAAAAACTAGCCCCTGCTCACATACGACTTGAACTTCCTAGCATTTCACGCCTATTCGTGGCGCATCCTGTATATTAATTACATTATTAGTATATGTATAAATACACCTGTATATATACAGTATATAAGTTTAATATGATTTAAACTTATATATATTAAGTTTATAATATGATTTCCTCGATAAAATTTTTATTAAAGTTTGATATTTATTGCATATCATTCGTCATATAAATGTATAGCTAAAGAAAATTTTTAAAAATAAATTTTAAGCTTCTAATTATTAATACATTAGCGACGTATTTTCCAGCTAAAGATTGTAACGCCATCTCTTATTGTTAATAGAAATTATATAGTAATATAAACACGATGCTGTATTAAAACTAAGCAAATTTGTATTAATAATATGCATAATATATTGTATTGTATTAGTACACGTCAGTTATAGTGAAATATTTATATTATGGCGATATGGATAATATTATAATACGTAGAGATGATAATTGATAGGTACGAAGTTCATGCTGTCTACAACCACCCAGCTGTTTGTTTTATTAAGTTATGGTAACGCAACAGTTAGGCGATTTGTCCAGGGGAGAAGCTTTCCGGGAGATCTTTTTAAGGGTAACTGGCCCTTCAGGTGGAGAAAACCCGGAAAACTCCACGTGCCCAGCCCGTCTTGGCGAGGCGCTGAACCCACGACCGAACTCCCAGTGTTCAGGGAACAGAACCGCTTGACCACTGGTAGGCCCAACCACTAAGCAATTGCTGCCTAACTATTCTACGATGGTATGGGCAACATATACAGTTTATACACGATATTAATTTACTATCTTCCACTTTTTTAAAATAACACCATCAGCACTCACGTTTAAATTAATTAAAATTAACGTAAAACAAGGATAAATTAATTTTAAAACAATAAAGTTTTCAAATTCTTCGAGGATTGTCAAAGTAGCTATGTTGATTATTTTAATTCCGTGGTAAACCGGTTGGAATTTTCAAGGGTTTTATTCCTAAAATTTTTAAACGCACTGCGTTAAAATCGCAACTAATTTCTCATCATAAGGTGTATAAGGTTTATGAAAAACTCGAACGTTTATTTTAATACTTCTGATAAAGCTTCTTTTTCGCCTCTTTTTGTGATGAATAAGTAAGCCACCCCCACATCTCTTTGTCTTTTTCACAAATTCAACATGAAATTTCGAAGTTACCAACTTTTAACTAAATTTCGAAGTTACCAACAGGAACTAAATTGGGCTAAAATTAAATTTTAGCCCAATTTAGTTCCTGATACATTTTAGATTAATATTTCTCCTATCGCAACTGCTGTTCCTTCCCGAATCTTTTACTAAAATTATTCAAACGGAGTTTATTCCTTATGAATGGCAATCATCCATCATCGATATTCCTAGAAACGACCTCAATTCTTATCGATCTATCTCGTATCATCTGTAATGTTTAAATTTTTTAAAAATTGTCTCCATAACTATAGCCGTTAGACCAAATCCATCGCAACATTGAGGCATTCACCATAAATCCATCATTATCAATTTGATATACGGGTATATCCCGCTGTCGTTCTATGGTATAATGATTATATTTTACCTCACTCTTTTAAAGTTAAACTTGGTGATTTTAAGTCCGTTGTCCTTTCTGAAAGATAGTACATTATTCATATTCAGAAATTTTGTTTTTTATAGCTTGAATTTCATTATTCCGAGTACTTGGCCTAATATAGCAGCATAACTATTAACCTTATAAACTCAAATTCTACTGTTCTACAATCTGACTTAAATCAACTTATTGCTCATTTGGAATTATATAATCTTAAGATTAATAATAATAAAGCATTAGCTATGTGATGTTCCCTTATCATAGTTTTATTAAGGATGATTGTCACTTCTGGTTACGCACGCAATCTCTAACAAATGGCGTTAAAAATTTAATGCTTTTTTTTCTATGGGAAAAACACATTTTTTAAATTTTTACAGAGAGACTGGAAAGTAAAAGCTCAGAAAGATTCCACATTTTAACAAAGAAAGTCTATTAGCAGAAAACAGCATATGTTCAATGTAGTTTTAAAACATTATCTGTAGACACAGCAAACAAAACAGTCTAATTACAATTATTTAAGTTTCTAGCTATTCTCACAAATATATTTATCAAAATTTGATTAAAGGACTGGTGTGAATCTGCAGTAGTTTGAACAATTGTATAATTGTTTAATTAAACTGCTACAATTGTTATAATTAAATTCTTGTTTTCTTTCTACAGAATGAGAATAGTGAAGATTAGAAGTTTAGAATTCTTCATAATTCTAACCTTTCACTATTTTGAAATTTCTAAATCTAAATAATTAAAATAATTATCATCTATTTGGTATATACTATATATTAAAAAGCCAAATATTTCGTCACCGTAACACACAAATAATGTAAATTTAAAAATTAACTTGATTTACAATTTGAAAATTCCAAAACAACTTTTAAATGGTTCTTAAAAACATTGTATAAATTTTCAATTGACTTGACTTGATTTTATTTTTAATTTTAGTTCATGTTTTGGTGTAAAAAGCCAGAATTTTAATTATTATTTTATTATTTTTAGTTTTAATTTATTTAGTAGTAATTTAGTTATAGTTTTTATAATTATTTTTAATAATTTTTGTTTATTTATTTAATTTTGCATTAATTTTTCCGGCATTTTTGAACTCTCAATTATAATTTTTTTTAAATTAATTGCAACTTTTTTTTTCTTTTTAGTACAGTATTGTTTCGCACAAAAGATAATCAAATTTAAATTTATTTTAATTTTTTAAATAATTTCATTTTTATTTTATAAATTTGTCTGCTTTTAATTTCTTTTTAATTTTAAATTTTAATTATAAGCGAGTTAACATCGATTAAGCTATCGAGCTACCAAGTTTTAATAATAAGAAGCATCTCAATTAATTATCAAGATGATAATAACAATAACATACGAAGTATTATAACTGCTCTATTATTTCTAGATTGGTGAGCAGTATCAATGAATTGTAATTTATCAAATCCTTTAAAACACTTTCCACCCTAAAGGCACTTTCCATTCTCGTCATGAGTTCGGTCAGGCCACAATGAGATAACGGAATAGAGAGAGACGAGGCCTGGAATATCAGAAGCAAACTGCCATGAAAACTTCTGCGGTTGTGACTTAGTTTTTGACAAAATGTCAAGCTGTTGTCTTTGCAGTTTTAGGCCAAAAGATTCAGTTAAAAATCCAGAATGAAATTCGAGCCCAGGTCTATCTAAGAGAACCAAATACTAAGTTTGGCGCATTGAGGGCATTTGGTCATCCTGGTACATAATATTTAACTTATTACATTAAATTAATACAGAAGCTCTTAAACGGTTAAGAACGTTTATCTTAAGATGTAACTATGTATTTACGTTTTTCTGGCACTAATAATGAGGTTTCATAACTTTTAACTAACAAATTAGATATTATGATAAATATTAACTTAGTGAAAACGAGTTTTTAGTAAATAAATTTGAGATAAGTTAATGAAAAATAAAATAATAATAAACATTTCAGTTTGTAGAATTTATATTATTTAAAATTTAAAACACAATACATATAAAGTGCAGTACATTTAGAAATTTAAGTTATAATAATAACATAATTTTAAACATTGGTACAAAAGTATTCGGAAAGTGAAATTAAATGAATATATTATAGGTATTATGTAGCTAAGTATAAAAGTTTTTATATTCTGTATTTAAATTGTTTAAGTTTTCTATGTAATATTTATTCTTCTGGATATTAAACTGATGAAACTGAATCATTTAATTAATAAACGATTAATTAGACGGCCGGATGGTTGAGGTGATTAAAGCGTTAGCCTAACGCTTTGTAGGACCCGTGCTCGTGCTCGTATCTGGGTGGTAGAAAAACTCCAGAAATTTTTCTTGGGAGATGCCTCCGAAATATGTTGGGCCCCGTTCTTCGCTAACTGCCCTCCTCTGTTATAAGCCTGGCCGAACTCACGATGTGTATGATTTAAAAAGAGTTTTTTGTTTTATGGTGAAAAGAGGAACTAACTATTCTTGTAAGATACCTAAACGATTTGTAATATCATATTTTCTGTATTATGACTCGCAGTTTTAATTATTTTTACTTATTCGAAATAGAAGCGGGTCTTAGAATCGATGACGTCTTTCATTCTCAGTCTTAAGCGATCACATTAAAAATTTAGGGGAGAGATCCTTTAAAAAATCAGAAACTCAAGGAGAAAGAATAATAGTTTCCCCCTAGCTCAGTCTGTTTATCCTCTGTGTCGATTTCCCCGTTGTCTCTGACTTAATTTTCGTTCGGCCGTATTATAAAGGTTTTTCGGTATTTTTAATATTAACTTTATCCAGTTTGATGTTGCATTAATAGGCCTACGCGAAACCCGCAACCCCGACGGCGACCGAGGAATCCTTCCGAAAAGCAAAATAATATTGGGCGAAATCCTAAGAATCTGATTTATTTCATGCCATGGTCGAAAATGGACGAAAAAGATATTTATTCGAACGAATTTCGGGAGATGGTCAAGCGTCGAGACGTAGAATTTAAAAAGATCGTCTTTTACCTCTCCACGGTCGACATTCTGCACCATGTAAATGCAGAAGATAATTTATTTATCAAATTTAAAAAAGAAAAATAATTATAAATTAATTAATTAAAAAAA
>NW_019385822.1:161712-188181 GCF_000671375.1 Centruroides sculpturatus | reverse complement strand
AATTATAACTCTTTTTGTTTTAATATAAACATTCTCACGATCAAACCGTATATAGTTTACAGTTATCGGCGAAATTCGTCATATTGTTGTCATTCTAACACCACCTTTAACCCCACACCTGCTAAAACAATTGATCACCTGACGAATTTTCCCACCAAAAAGGTATAAAAGCCATCCTCCTTCCCCCTCTCCGGGGAGTCGCTGATCAAGAAGTCGCCATCGCACTATTAAGATAGAGTTTCGCTTTCCTCTAATCGGCCGCACCACATATTAGAAGACCTTCGATCCCAACCCTCAACTTGGATTCCGCCTTTCAGAAATTAAAGACCCTCGATATCATCGCAAGAGGTATGAACGCTTTATTGTAAGCTCTCTCTCTCACACGCGAATGGGACTTCTTGTGTTAGAACGTTTGTTTTATTATTTGTCTGTAATAAATTGTTAGTTTAGAAAAATGGTGTCTTTATTCGACTATGCCAACGCCTTATCGTCGGCCCCGTAACTCTCCTCCACTCGCGTAACGCGTAACCGAACGTTACTACCATCCCTGACAAGAAAGTAGGTCACCGGCCAATGGCTGGAGGGAGAGGACTCCTCTTCCCTCCCGGTGGCTCACATATTGGTGTCACAGAAGTGGGGTTTGAATCTAAAAACCCCTAGAAATATCACAATAGCTAGCAATTTAGAATGTAATTGTGATATCGAAAATTTATTTCAAAAAGTTTTGGCTCGAGACCATATGATGAAAAATAAAAAATTTGTTCTACATTTTCATGATAAGATATAAAATGGCTTTGTGGATGCATAAAAATGCAAAATTTGTTTTGTTGGCCTTGCTTACTATTTTCAAATAAAATTAGTGTGTGGAATGAGATTGGCTTTGACGATTTAAATAATTTGAGTAAAGCTGGCAAAAGACACGAAAATCCTTAATCTCGCATCGATTCTTTCGTAAATTTGTATCAATTTGGAAATCAAAATAGAATAGAATTTAACATTAGTACACAATATAAAATATGTATTGAAAATTATAACAAGATAGTTACGGCTAATAGATATATTTTAATTAGTAGATGTTATCGAAGCGAGAATTGGCATTTANACAAACGATAACTACGAGCAATTGTCTATTGTGACACGGTCACAATGCCGGACTGCGATTCTTAATCATATTTTGAAATCATTTAATTCAAAATATCTCAAGCTAGTAGTGGCTTGCCCCTGTACATCACACTTTTCCGTTAACAATAGTCATCTGTTAACTGACGTTTTGAATTGAAAAAAAAAAAAACAAGACTTTCGGTTTGAATCGGAAGATCATATATAGTTAATTGGGGCCTCCTGTCTCTAAAGTTTTCACATCTGGTCTCGGATTTCATATAATTCCGTTCTCGAGGTTAAGACATGCGGACGGACGACAATGACAAAATTTGGAAATAAATGTAGCATTCCTCCCAAAGCAGAATTGTCGCGTTGTAAGTAAAAAAAATCTCAGCGGTCAGGAAATAAAATATCATGGCACGAGAGGTACGAGCGAAAGTTTCAAAGTTGGATCTTGCGGACGTGTCAAATTGATTAAATGATAATTATCGCGACAGAAATCGTAGTACGTTATGCAGAGTTTAATTTAAACTCTTTATTAATATTTAAAACGTCTTCGAGACGACAATGTGATGCAGCATTAATACAAATAGTTATTGTATATGCAGAAGAGCATGGAACTAGAACTTCTAAACATTTTCTGTTTCATGTATTGGGCTGAGTTTCATTGTAAAGCGACTTTAATACAATTGGATAAACAAGCCAAGCTAATGACCAAATACAGTCGACCCCCTATAACACGGGTTCCTATAATTCGGATTCCTATATCACGGAGAAAAAATTGCGACGGTATTCGTACAAACACGCTAAAAAACTCCTATAATTCGGTAAAACGTCATCGCCGACTTGTGTCGAATCTAGACCAATAGCGGATATTGTACAAACCGTTGAGTTTAAACGAGCAGCGGACCTACCAAAAACCATTTATTATTTAACGTCCATAAAAATTATATTTATATTAATGATGTATCTAAAGTTCAGCGAATTTTTCGCAAAAAAAAATTAATTTATCAGGAAGTACGCGAGCGCCATTCGATAACAATCTCCACAACGAAAACAAGCTTAAGCAACGGCGTAGTCGAACGATGCACACTCGGTAAGTAATCCTACAATTTTTTGTTTATAGCATAGTTTATATGAATTATTCCTCAAAAAATATACGTATTTTGGAAATGTTGAGTCGAATTAGTCTAGAATCGATTAATTTTATGGAAGAAAACCTTTCAAACAGCCGTAGTCCCTAAACTGCACACGTGCCGGGCTGTGATTGGCAAGGTCTCCTAAAACATCAATTTCATAAAGCACGGAACGTATCTACGTTATAGGGGGGTCGACTGTACAGCCTGTTCTATTGGATTGTTTATCCAGCTGTATTAAAGCCACTTTTTCAGGCAAAGAACCCATTGTATTTCTAACTTCTTACTATTTAACAAAACTTAAACAATCAATTTTATTATTGATTGTTTAAAAATTTACATCGTATAAAAATCTTATAATTCGATTCTAAATTCATAATGCGCCTTAAAATTAAGTAAATACGACATTTCTATGTAAAAAAATTCGTTTTAATCACTAAATATAATCATTAATTGTCGACATTTTATTTTTATTAAAAGATAATATACATTTAAGTTATATTTTCTTTAAAATTTGAATGAAAAATTAGCATAATTAATTAAGAATTTAAAATGACAAAATGTTATAAATTAAACAAAATTAAGTTTAATAAGTAAAAAAATTTATTAATTTATTTATTTCTGTTCAGATTTGAATGCTTCAAAATGTACTTCTGGATCGCTATTCTCTTTAATACTGGTAATTATATTCAAGAGTAATTGATGGAACATTTTAATATTATATATATATATATATATAGGGTGTATCTAAATTGATGTCCATAAATGTAGGGATGTGTTCTGATACCAAAACATTACAAAAAGTTTATATGAACACGGGTCCGAAAATCCTTCGTTAGGAAGTTATATGTTTTATTGCTAATGGTACTGTACATGTGAGGCATTTAATAACATAGATTTACAAAAATTGCTCGAAGTGACCTTCTGTTTCGAGTGTTTTGAATTTTGTCAAACCTATTTTGGATCAACTCCTGTACCTAATCTTCATGTTCTGAGGGAACTTTGACCAAATTCGAAACACTTCAGGAATTTTTAACAGAGTACTGCAAACATGAAACACAGGCTCAGGGGATGCATCGAAACAGGAGGAAGTCACTTCGAGCAATTTTTTTAAATCTATGTTGTTAAATGCCTCACATGCACCATTAGCAATAAAACATATAACTTCCTAACGAAGGATTTTCGGACCCATGTTCATATAAACTTTTTGTAATGTGTTGGTGTCATGAACACATCCCTACATTTATGGACACCAATTTAGATACACCCTGTATATGGTCTATATACATTTTTAACCGTTTTCTAAATATCATATATTTATTTTTCTTACAGGCAACACTTTAGCAGATACACATCTTTCACCGAATGAATTTATGGATGTAGTGCTGCATAAAAATTTTCCAATTTAGCACAGATTGGAACTTTGATCCTGTTGAATTTGTTCCTTTTCATAGTTTCTACGAAGATAAAATAATATTTATTAAAATGAATGTTAAAGTGAGTTATTACAAAGAGGAAATGGTTGGTTTATTCAAAAGTAAACGAGACGGAAATTGTTCTTATTCTGTATATGGGGATAGTTTCGGTAATCCCACACTTGAATGTACTGTACTCTTGTATTCAACGACATCAAGTTTAAATTTGCAGGAAGAGTAAAATTTGGAAAACTACCGAATATAAAATTTGAAGCCGATGAAGCTCTATCGCCGACTTATGCAAATATCAAAATTTCTTCTAAATATAATGTTAAATATCCATCACTTATAGTACTTAAACTCAAAAAAATGGGTAATTTTAAAATCACATTAAAAAAACTTGGCATATTTAACAAGCGATTAAAAAAGTTGACAGAAAAGGACATGATTAGTAGAATATCAAATCATTTTTTAGATGTATTTTTATTCACATATAAGGAAGCAATGAAAATTGCAGTTACTCTCACACTTAAGTCAGTTTATAAACTGTAATTCACTTATTAAATGTAGGCCTATAACCTATAAAAATTTTTATCAATTTTCTATTTTTTCCTAAAAATTATGCTAAATTTTTGAATGAATTTTTTCCTGTTTTATTTTCGATTGTTAAACGTGGGTGTAAGTACGAAATAGGCCTAAAACATTATTTTATGTATAAATAAATATATTTATTTACATGATATAATTTCGCTTATTTATTTATTAAATTGCTTTTCAAATAATTTAATTTACCTGAATTGTTATGATTTCTCGAAATTGCTTGTAATTTTATATAAATGGATAAATTTGAACTGAACAATTTTCATAACAATCGGTGTCCATAATAATATTCATACATCTGATATTTTCGTTCACAGCAACATTAGTTTAAAGGTTTCACTGCTGAAGTATTCATTATTCTTTATATTCCAAAAATATTTCATATGTAAATTAGGAATTTTAAACTTAATTACTACAGTCATTAACAATATTAACATTTATATTTTATTTGCATTCTCCAGATTTTCCCTTCTTTCATTGTATAGTTTAATTTTGTAACTGATGGCAAAGATATTGCAGAATGTTATTGTTATTTTAAAAGGTATTGTAATCTTCCAGTATTCTTTTAATTTAGTTAGTTATTTTTTGGGATTTTTAATTTTATGCCTTCTAGGATTTGATGTATCATAATTAGATTTTGATATTGATCTTGTGATAATCCAGAAATTTTCAAATTGTTACATGGTGTATTTTAATTAATTTTTCAAACCTAGAATGACAATCTATTATGAATTTTATTATTCGCTTCAGTTTTAAATACACATCTAAGAATTATGTAAGCTTTTATTTGTACTATACAATATATTTCGTAAATTTTATAGAGAGCAATTTTTACTGTTTCGCTTTGGGACACTTGAAAAAGACCATGGAATTGATGTCCTGTTAGTGTAACTATCAATTTTGCGCCAATAAAATATATTGCATTGTTTATGGCTGACTGTTTAAGATTATGCACACGATATCCAGTAAACGGCCTTAAAAATTTGAAATTTTTTCTATGGGGAAAGTTCTTTCTATTTTTTTTCGAAACGGAAACAGATAGAATAAAATAGTTGAACTTAGACTTTTTGATTTTTATAATTCTTCTAATAGAATTAATTACATGTTATAAATGGAACTAACTCTGTTTCCTACAGTGGCGTGCCGTGATTAGAAGCGTTGGAAGCGCCGCTTCCCTCGTATTCTCTAAAAAATAAATAAATATTAATTTTAATTATATGAAAATAATCGCACAATATTTTATTATAACCGCATTATGTATCTTATTANTATTTGTTTGATTTGCCGTTTACTTTTGACGAACTTGAGGATTTAATCCGAAGAATGAAATTAAAATCTGCCCCTGGCATTGACCTAATAACTTCCAAATTTATCAAATCCTTGCCTCCATCGGGCAAACAGATTTTGCTTGACTCATTTAACTTTTATAAAACGTCTAAATATCCAGAAATTTGGAATACAACGAAATTAATTATGATCTACAAAAAAAAACATCGTTTGGAACAGGAAAATTATAGATCGATTGCTCTTCTTCCGGTATTAGGGAAATGTTTCACGTCTATGTTAGTAAACCGTTTTCAGCGATGGACCCAGGAAATGAATCTTAACTCTGAATTTCAATACGCTTTTACCAAATCCAGGGGTACAGAATTTTTTATTTTGTTGCTATCCTCAATTATTCAAATATATTTACAAAAAAACGTAAGAAAATTTATTCTGTCTTCATCGATATCACCAAAGCTTTTGACTCTGTTCATGTTCCTGATTCTGGTTAATAAATTAAAACAATATGGTGCATGTAACAGTTTTTCATATTCGATTATGCATCTATTTTCTTCTTATAAACTACATATTGTAAATAGCAACTTACTTAGTACAGAAATAATTACAAAACGTGGAATACTTCAAGGTGAACCTCTTTCTCCGTATATTTTTAATTTCTAAATAAATGACATAATTTGTTTAATAAGGAATATATATTAATGGTCGTATTTTTCACTATATTTTATACGCAGGCGATTTAGTACTATTAGCACCAACTCGCATAACATTACAACATAAACTCGATAGCATAAATAAATACTTATCGTTACATTTATCGATTAAGGCTTCAAAAACGAAAATAATTATTTTCGGAATAAAAATCAAATTATCTAATTAAGAAAAAACTTTTATCTATATGGCAAATCTCTAGAAATCATCAGCGACATAAAATACCTGGGAATTACATTTAGCTGGAATGGAGCTTTTCAACACCATTTTAAAGTACTTACTGCAAAAATTAACTCGCTTATCGACAATAATACATATTTATGCTTAAAGTTAAAAATATCTGACTTTAAACTTCACATAAAAATTTTTAACGCTATAACTCTTCCTTTTTTACGCCAGCCCAATATGGGATTTTGACTTTTTTAAAAATTTGAAAAATTATAAAAAATTAAACCGAAATTTAATCGAAAACACATCTTGAGCAGAAAGACTATGCCTGATAGAATCGTCTAATTACTATAAAACTAAGCTTGCACTAAGTCTAAGACAGGTATGTAAATGACTATAGTTGCCCAAATGCATATCAAGTAATGTCACCAGAGTGTCTTAAAATCGGTACCTCAATATCTTATAATAATGTTGTTTGGGAGTCTTCGAACGCCATACAAGCTTATACAATGCAGACAAAGACATTACGCACTGCTGGCAAAATTTGAGAAATGCCATATTTTCGGACTGAAGAAAGCAGAATGGCCGTTTCACCGCATTCTCTGCCATTTGGGTCGTTTCACCTGGCTTTGAGGAGGTGTTTGGGTTAATGGATACATCAGAGCACACGTACAGTACATGGCAGCAGGCTCTGGTAGTTCAGACAGACTATCAAGAAATATGGTCAAGAGATAATCAGGAACAGCTTTGCCCACTACTCAGAAGCAGGTGGAAGCCTTACTACAGCGCCCTATCTATTATAAACTATTGGCAAACGAGTAGCAGAAGCAAATTTGTACGCACGGCGACCGCTACGCGTCTTATCATTAGCATATTGTTGGCTTCGTTTGCAGTAGTGCCTAACAGAGAAGCATGAACTGTTACAGACTTTCAGCATATTGCCTTTAGCCACGAATCCTGTTTCGTTTGGAAACGGACGAGTACAATATCAGAGTGTAGCCTATTCGTGTACTCTTCAATCTCACATTTATTATTGAGTGTCATAGTTAGTGGGGAGCTATCTCGTATAATAGTCGGTCATCCCTAGTATTGGGGACATTGACGACATAGCGATACGTTCGGAAAATCCTGCGCCTTCGTGTTGCTTTTCATGGCAGCGCTTCGAAACAGCCATTTTCCAGCAAAATAATGCACGGCTGCACATATGATGAGTTTCCTAGGAATATCTTCGACACGTTCACACATTTCTTGGCTTGCCTGGTGCCCAAACTTATCATCCATCAAGCATTTGTGGACCACTCGTAGACGCCGCCTTAGGCCATCTGGAGTTCCAGATGGCCTAAGGTGGCGTCTACGAGCTGCAATACTGTCGCAAAATAGCATACGGTGTCTGTATGTCTTCATTCCTGATTGTATTGTCGCATATATATGCAGACAGGAGGAAGCACTTCTGCCTTACAAGAACGATTGCTTTAAATTAGCCTATATTGTTGTTCCACAGGTAGTTTTTTAAAATGATAATGTAATCATTTGTTAACGTTGTCATTACGTTCGACTAATCAAGTTTCATTGGATCTCAATACCTTTTACTTGGTGCGTAACTTTTTTGTCAATCAGTCTATATATGTATATTCTAAAACTTTTTGTAGAAATCCATCCATTATATATTAAACACCATTATGTAGCCATAACAAAATTATTCGATTTAGTATCCTCACAGTTTTCCGAAAAATTTCGAGTACTTTCGCTAGTTTACATTATAAAACAAAATTATCAGAAATGTGAAATTCCATTGCATATTGTAAAATGAAAGAATAAAATGAATTAAAGATTGAAATAAATAATAGTTATTGTGTGAGGGACCGGACCTGAGGAAGTTTTATAGAAATTTCATTTTTCGTCTTTCAAAAAATTTTTCCATTTTATTACCGGAGAATGATTACATCTCTCTCTCCGGAGTCGTTTCCTTTCCCAGGAACTCATCGAATGTGTCACTGGGAACTACTTTCAAAAATTCCCGATTGGTGAAAAAAGATAACGTGATTTGGAGGTATAAAAAACGAGTGACTCGGGGACAAACAGAGAGTCCGAGAGTTCGCTAATCGCCCTCCTTGAGAAAGGATATTCGAGTGTGCTTCCCAATCGCCGATCCCATCCGCCTCCGTCGTTCCCCCGACTGTCGCTCCCTTTTTTGGACAATCGAGGTTCTTTCTCCCTCCAGGAACCCTATTCGGATTTCTCCATCTAGAAGCTTGAACTTTTCCCACGAACTTGAACTTTTCCACCCGGGTGCACACGCTCCACGACCATACGACGAAGTTCAAGAATCGACGGAACAAGGTATTTATCGCCACGCGAAAAATAAATGTAAACTCTCTCTCTCTCGGTCAGAAATCCGTTAACTTCAGATTACGCTATATAGCTATAGATACTTTAAATTGCTACTAGAAAGTTAAAGAGAATTCTCGGTTACTTTATGTATTTGTGTAAAAATGTATATAAATAAACGGTTATTTCTCGTTCTAATTAAGTAGTAGTATGCACTTTTTCCGATTCGCCGTCTCTCAATCCTCCTCCATCCCGAATCATATCACTTAAGGTTTCTGTGTCTATTCTAGAAGACACAGTCCTGACGAGGCACTAAAGAGGTGACGACCGTCTGGTCACAATTACTTAACGCTTTAATCTACGAGGGCTGTCTTTTTTTTCAGCTCCGATGGTTCATAAAAAAAGACAAGTGTAAATAACAAAATGAATTTATTACCAAAAGTTAGGTACAAACATGGTTACTTTTCAACATAATCACTGTGAAGATTGAGGAATTTGTCATATCTGTGGACGAGCTTTTTCATCCTCTTGTCATAGTATGTTGCCGCCAGTGTATTGAGATGGCCTTAACAACGTTGTTTTGAAGATCGCCATTAGTCTCGAACTTCTACCCTTCTAGTCATTTTTCCTGTTCAGGAAAGAGGTGGAAGTCTTCACACATTAAAAAGTTTTAAGCTGGGTGGAAGTGTGAAAGGTGGAAGTCTTCACCACCTTTAAACACCCAGCATGTAGTCCCGCTTTAGCGCCGAGCGACTTCCAATTCTTTCCTGAACAGGAAAAGTGGCTAGAAGGGTAGACTAATGAAGGGTAGGTTCGAGACTAATGATGATCTTCAAAAAAAACGCTAGGGCCCATCTCAAGTTATTGGCGGCAACATTCTATGGAAAAGCTCGTCCACAGGTATTATAAATGCCTCAATCTTCACAGTGATTATGTCGAAAAAGTAACCATTTTTGTACCTAACGTTTGGTAATAAATTCATTTTGTTATTTACACTTGTCTTTTTTATGAACCATCGGAGCTTGAAAAAAAATAGCCTACGTATTTTATTTATTATTATAAAACTTTTAATAAATTTTTCAAACTGTTTGAAAACATTCTATTAAGATAAACACATTGTAGTAAATACAAATATTAGTAACAATAGACCTATATAAAATTGATAACAATCTATTATCATTTTAATTAAACTTTTATATTTATTTCAGAATAATGAAATCGTTTATATTTCTTCTTTTGTTCACATTTTCTTGTAAGTACTTTATGTAATTCGTATTACTTATATTTTAATTTATTCGTAGTTATTTTTAAGATATTTTAAATTAATAAAAGCAAAATTTTCTATAATAGATGCATTTGGAAATAAGACATCACCAATTTCCAACATATATATGGACCAAGTGATGGCATCAGTGTTAAAGAGTGGAGGGTCCAGAGCAATATATATGAAGAATTTGACAACTTATCATATTCTCAAATATAAAAATGTAAACTTAAACATAGGTGTCAAATTTGAATATTTTCATTCACGGATAATAAATATGTATCATGTTAAAAGATATGGTGATTGCACTTCAATTATTCGAAAGAATAATACTCTTAATTTCAGTTGTGTTCACAGTTTTTATGACATCGAATTTCATTATTTTGGAAGAATTTCTGCTGAAGAAAAATTGCTGGTGAAATCGTTTGCAATTTACATTAATTCTACACCTTTTCATGCAATAACAGAATTTAAAACTTCAATCAATCAATCTGATTGTGTGCCTTCAATCGAATATTTTTCTCTAATTAATAACGTATCTATTAATTATACTATACACGAAGATAAAAGAATCCCGAAAGAACTTCAGGAATTTGCAAAATATGGCTTAGTTCAATATTCGATAAATAATTTTTTATCTGCATTAAATACAGATTTTGTGCCGTTATATCGTCGAGTGGTTGCTAAGTCTTCTATTCTGAAATCATGTTTTGGATCGAATGTGTATGAAAAATAGAACTATATTCAAATATTATGTAAATTTAATAAAAATGAAAAATTATTCTTAAGTATTATTTTCTTAATACTACATCTTCAAAGTATACTACAAAAAATATGTGTGAAAATCCGGTCTTTTCGCTAAGGATATCAGTAAATTCGTGCGGACAAAATGGCCTTCGGAATTATTAAATGATGCTACTCGTGTAATTTAATTCCAACAAACGAATACGTTAAAAAAAAAAAGTTTATTTCGTAATGGCGATCAAAAAAGTCACACAACGTCATACATTATTTCATAATCTCAAATTTCTTGAAAAATATTGGATATAATATAATTTTCTAACATATGTTCTACTTGTCTTTGCATAATTATGTAGAATAATAAACATCGGCTCTATTCTTATTCAGAGAAAGGCTATATAAACAGCAACATTTATACTGAATATTTTTTATTTGTACTTATTAATTAATAAAGAATTTTACTTTTAATTTTCTTATAAAGTTAATTTAATTTATTTGTTTTTTTTTTTATTTTAACGATTAAATCATTTTTAGAATAGGCTTATATTTGATTTGACCGATTCTGAGGAAAATTTGTAAAACTGCAGTACGTTTTATACATTTATGGAATGTACTGTACTTAAGACATACAATCAAATCTCTGAATAACGGTCACTGAAGAAAACAATATAAATGGCTTTTGTTTGGAGAGACGACTTTATTAAATTATTATTATTATTATTATTATTAGCTGCAGTAAGCATTCATGTTCGGGTAATTATATATGTATTAATATTTTTATTTAAAACGAACAATTTGTTGTGACATCGTCATACAATGCCGGGCTGCAATTTTTAATCACATCTTTAATAATTTTTTAATTTAATGCGTATATATGCTCTCCATCTCAAATTAGTAGTCTCTTGCCCCTGTACATCATACTTTTCCGTTAGCAATAAAGTCGTGCCTATCTAACATCTTTCAGGGGAAAATTTTTGAATTGAAATAACATGACGTTCGGTTTACATCAGTAGTTCGTATATAGTTAATTGGGCCTCATGTTCCTTAGGTTTCCATATCTGATTTCGTCTTACATCTATCTAACTCCGCAAGATTAAGGAAAGACAGTCGGACTGGCAGACTGCAGTGGGAATTTATAGGTTTAAAATTCTCTTGAATTGCAGCCCAAAAAATTATATCCTTTTTGAATTAAAGCTTAAAAACAAAAATAACTCTTAAGGAAATAGTAAAATAACTTTTATTGATGATATATCGCATCAAAAACTCAAAAAGCTAAGAGAAAACATAAGCCAAAAATGTATTTCCAGATAAACTTTACCGTGATTTTATTGCACTTTTATAAATATTATTTAACATTATTTTTATTATTAGTTTGGTGGATAGAGAACAACACCTAAAGCTGATTCTAAAACAGGGATTCTATATGCCAGGCCACCAAAATTAGGTACAAAGCGGCTATTTAATGATCTTAAGAATGCTGTGATTGAATAATCTGGTAAAATTTCTGCAACAACTTTTCTAAACACCCTAGTTGTTTCAAAAGTGCGCAAAGTATAATTAACCGGTGCATTATTATCTAAAGCGAAATCATAAATTCCAGGAAAATCAAATAAATAGCGTGTATTAAAAGAAGCTTTAGCATAAAATGGTGTATAGTCATAACGCAATTTATAACGATACTGCAAATCGTCCGGTGTTGAAGTAACGTTCCAAACGATTGCAGAATAGTGAAAACTAATGCCAGAAAATTCAAGGTAGCAAGTAAAAGAAAGTGAGGTATCTTTTCGATAAATAGGAGAACAATTTCCATGTCTTTTAACTCGATAAAAGCCGGTCATTAAACAATCTGTATAATCTATTTTTAATTGTATAAGTTTCCCTCCAATCGTATGCATTTTCGAGACGGTAAAATCGTATATATTAATCGTTTCATGTTCTCTTTTTCTTGTAATCGTTTGCGTTAAAATGTCCATATAATGATCAGCAATTGGCGATTCTGATGCTTCTGAAATATATTTATAAAATACGATATTAATAGTAAATTATAAGAATATCTATTACTTTATTTTACATAATGTTCGTTCTGTATTCATTACTTACCACATAAGAAGACAAAAAGTAAGAATAAAATCACCTTCTTCATGTTTCTTTCCTAAAATGAAAATAATTATTATAAACTATAATAATATAAATCGTTTTCGTATTTTAAATTAATTTTAGTTTATATAATAAGATAAATTAAACTTTATTAAATGTTGTAAGATTTCATGAAAATAAACCCTAAACTAGAAAAATTTGTAAATCTAATAATTATTTTTTAAGGACGAAAATTGATTTAATAAATCATTTTAGTTCTTTCAAATGAGATATAAATTATTACTTATCCGGAAATTGTTTTTATTTCAAGATGAAAGGAAGACTTTTACAAAACAATTTTCATAAATGTAATAAATATTAATGAAAATTTTAATGGGAAAAACATTCAATATTGCTGTTTCATTAAAAGTGATGTCAAATAGAAAAACTACTTTATTCTGTGTTCTTTTTTCAGTAGAATTTTTAAGGTTTTTCAAACAAGTATCGTAAATATAGATGCTATTATAATAACTCGCCTATAATTAAATAAATTTACGTGGCAAATTTGATACAATAAATGTTTTACAATCTAAATATTATATTTTATTATCACATATTTATAACGTTTTAATAATCGAATCAATATAAAACTACAAAGATAACATTAGTAATTGCATATTATACAACAAAATATTATGTATAATATTTTAATGTAAATGTATTTAATTACTTAAATCTTAAATTTTTCGAAATAAATTTGTGCTTGATTGATTTCATAAAATAAGGCAACGAAGAACAATCTGCGAAAGGAAATTTCTTTCAAAAGTTTTCAAAACTGTCTTCTATTCAAGTGTTAGACACGTGAAGAAAGCCCGGAAGACTCTACCAGTGTTCAATAGTTTCATCCGCTCTGCCAGTAGTGGGTTATATGCCAGTTATATGGACATTTTAACGCAAAGATTTGGAATTGAATGGCTTCGTGTTAGTTTAATTTACTCAAAAAATTTTTAGATTTTATGTAGAGGCATTCTTCGTCAACTGCAAGTGCATGCTTTTCACCATTAATTATGACTAAGAGAGATTGCCAAACCATCCAAGATTGTTTCTAAAAGTCTACATTTTCATTGAGACAACACGAGAAGATTTGTTTAAACATGTGTACTTTTTTAGTCTGTTTAAAGGAGAAAATCTGCGTAAGGAAGAAAGTTTATGAGTTCCGTGTAATTCTGGTTTTCACAGGTTTTACTGTATTAAATATATACATACCCTTGAAACTTCTATTGAAGACCATTCGCTTATAGTGTTTTAACAATTCAGCAAAATTTGTTTTGTTTTTTATTATAGATACCTTCCCAATGCTGGATTTAATTCGCTAACCCATTGTTATACAAATAAAATATTAAATTTATTACGAATAAACGAAATAAAAAATAAAATATGATTAAAATAAAAATACAGTGTAAATTCTAGTTATATGAATTAATTAAGTATTAATTCTTTTACATTTATAATATTAATATTAATCGTTTAAATAACAAAGAACATATAGAATTTTGTTTAATTTAATATCATTTTTTGTTCAAATAATTATTTATTAAAATTAATCTTCGAATATAAGCAATTCTTTGTATAGAATAAAAATACTTACGAAGTTTTCATACAAATTAGCCTAATTATTTACATTATTTAATTTAATTTTTGTCATTCTTCACTTTAAATAGTCTGAAAAGAAAGAATTTCTACCAATAAAAAAAGTGTTAAATAAACTATTTTTAAATTTATTTATACATTTAGGACTTAATGTGATTATAAAGAATAACTTGCCATATTCAATATTTATTTTCATAACTTTGTAATTTTTATGCTGATCGTTAAAAACATAATATTGAGAATCCGCTTTAAAAACTGATGACTNACTAAACATTATTGTATTAAATTTTGACAAGGAACGAGTACACAGTTTTTTTTAGCACTATCATACAGTATATTCTGAATTTATTAGTGAAATTTATAATATTTCAATAATAATTTGAATTCGATTCCTAACGTGCAATTATTTATTGTGGCATCGTCACAATACCGGGCTGCAATTTTTAATAATATTTTTAATTTATTTAACATAAAATATATGCTCTTCATTTAAAATTAATAGTGTCTTGACCATGTTTATTATACTTTTCCTTTAACAATAGAGTAATCTGTCTAACATCTTTTAAAGAAAAATTAACCAAATTTTATTTTCTTTATCCTACATTATTGTTATTATGAACTATATTATATTTTTATTGTGATTATTGAGAGGAAATTTGAAAAAAATTGTAGACCTATAAATTCTCACTGTCATCCGTCCGTCTGCCTTTCCTTAATTTCGAGAAGGTTGTTATATAGATGAAAGACGAGACCAGACATGGAAACATTAGGGGCAGGAAGTCCCAATAACTATACAAATTTCCGGTCTGAAACGAAAGTCACGTCATTTTAAAAGGTGTTGGATAGATGACCGGCACGACTCTATTGTTAAAGGAAAAGTATGATAAAAGGGACAAGACACTACTAATTTGAAGTGACAAGCATATATTTTATGTTAAATAAGTTAAAAATATGATTAAAAAATTGCAACCTGGCACTGTGATGATGTCACAATAAATAATTGTTCATTTACTTAGTTAATTTAATTACCTTATATAACTTAAATACTTAATAATTTATTCAATATTTATTTTCATAACTTTGTAATTTTTATGCTGATCGTTAAAAACATAATATTGAGAATCCGCTTTAAAAACTGATGAATGACATAAACACTACAAATAAGGTTTGTACACATAAACAGTGTTTGTAAACAATTTAAGTAAATGTTGTAATAAACACTAATTACTGATATTTACCACAACATCGAATTAGGACATTTATTAGGAAAAATATTTAATTATTGCCTAGATAAGTTTTAACAGAAAACAGTATTGTTTCGATCAGCTTAAAAGCCCATCAATGACCGAAAAGATAAACACTGAACACTAATAGTTGGTCACGTGGAGTTTTCCGGATTTTTTTCGTTTGTGTAATACATAAATAGGAACCAGTTTCCCATAGAATTCTTTCCGGGAGGCACTTCACTTTGGCAGATCTTCCATGTGTTGCGTTGTCGTATCACAATAATCTACTACATTTAGTTTAAAATGTAAGGTTATTTAAAAAAATAAGATTGAAAATGACTAAAGGTCTGTGTTGAAGATGTAGGATAATGAATTTTTTGGAAGAACCCAATGACATAAATTTTGTGACTACATTTTGTTTTAATAATAAGAAGAACATTGAAATTTAGTCACAAAACCAACGTCTTTAAATTCACGACAAAAATCTCGTTTTCTTAGGTTAATATTTCAAATATTTCGCACTCAGACTCTTGGTCATTTTCAGTTCTTAATTGTCATTATCACTGTTAGGATATTGTATTTATAGGATAAACATCTAAAGAAATACATTCAAGTTTTACATGGGAAAAGAAAAGCTGTAACAAAACTTATTTAAATATACCTACTTAAATTTTAGATATTATCTATATTATAATCATTCTTATCATTGAACCCATTCCTTTAATTTCCTGTATATCTCCACAAAGTAAGATAGCATTTCATCTTTAACTAATGTAAAAATGTTAATAAAATTTATTTATTTTTTGTTGTTTAATGATGTAAAATGTTTTATACAAGATGAGAAAGACAATAATTATCCAGAATAAATGTAAATATGATTGACAATATATTATAAGTTATTTCACTAATTACAACTTTATTTTTTAATACAAGTTAGACAAGTTAAATTATTCCAGATTTGGAAAACCGAAAATATAAATCTAAACAACTTGCTTCAGTTTTATATTCTAATTTTAATATTTGAAACAGTCGCAGCGTTAATGTGTTATAGAAAAAGAACAACAAAATCATAAAATAGGAAAGACTATATAATGTGTATATACAGGAATGATTTCTGTAATGTTTGCGTCTAATAGTTTTATAAATAATAAACATTTTATTTATAAATATTTTCATTTTGCACTAACCCGGATCGAATTCGATTGAGCAATGCCAGGAATTTTTCGTGGACAGAGTGTCCCGGATATATCGAAGAAAAATAGAAATTTATTTTGTTTTATTACTTTTACTATTTTGTATTAAATGAAAAAACGTAGATGCTGAGTTTGACTTTACGAGTTTCTTATATCCTGCTTTATAAGTTGTTACATCAGTTATGCTATTAAACATAAAAGTTTAACTGTAATTGCAGTTTAATTAATTTTGATTTTATTCTTAATTGTAGTTTTATAGTTTTACTTTTGGTTTCGGTTTTGGTGTAAAAATGGCTACTTAGTATGCTTTAATTCGTTGATATCTACAGTTTTCCAACATTTTTTATTAAAATATAAAGGGTTTCGTGATAAAAATAAGTTGAGAATCTCTGAGAACCTCTGCGGTAGAGGATACTGATAGAGGGTTACAATAATTTAAGTCTTCTTCATTGGAAGAAAAAAGTTAAAATTTATTTGTTGGAGCTTTAAACGTTGTTTTTAAAGACATTTACAATGGCAAGTATGGTTTATCGGACCATCCGCAATAAGATTGTTTATAAAAAACTATTTATTGGGCTGCAATTTGAAAAAATTGTAGACCTATAAATTCCCTATCTGTTTGCCCTTCCTTAATCTCGAGAATGGAGTTAGATAGGTGAAAGCCGAGGCCAGATATGAAAATATTGGGGCAGGAAGACCCGATTAACTATATACGAACTTCCGGTTTGCAACGAAAGTCACATGATTTCAATTCAAAAAATTTCCCCTGAAAGGATTTGACTGGCACGACTCTATTGCTAAAGGAGAAGTGTGTGTACAAGGGCAACCACAACTGAGGTAAAGAGCATATATTTTAAATAAAAAAATTATCTAAAATATGATAAAAATATTGCAGTCCGACATTGTGACGATGTCACAATTAATAAATGCTCGTTAATTATTCAAATACTTTAAATTTTTTGTTGTCCGTTTGAGTATTTCTCAACTCGTTAGGAGAAATAAATATTTTCTTAATACTGAACAGAAAAATGAATTATTTGCTAATCTTCTTGATCTTCCGGGAATTTCTTTAACTCGGAGAATCGAATAAATTGTTAAGATGAATGAACAATAAGAACCTCAGGCTTACTTATTGTTATGTGTATCGAGTTACTTATTTTAAAAAAATCCAGCAAGAGTTGCTTAACTTTCCTGCAACATTTAAAACTGCGTGTGTGGAGCTATTATCATAAAATTATCATAAAATGGCAAAAAGCGTAATTTTGGGAGTAGGGATGGGTTTTATAAAAAAAAAAAAATTGTAAATGCTAATAATGAATTAAATCGTCATTAAATCTGATCCTACTCGAGATATGACACGACCACTTCTTTATCTCCCCACTCCCAACACCTATACTTACCTAAATTTAATAGCATCAATCACCCTAATAAACAAACTTCCCTGCAAAATTTCAAAAATTCTCGACAAAAAGCATAGGAATTAAGTTTTAAAGAGGGTGAACAAAATCGTGCTCCTCCCACATACATACAATAACAAATAAAAAAAAATCCCGAATTTTTTGCATTTCTCGTGTCTTAAGTCAAAAATGTAAAAGTCGTGGGGGGGGGTAATTTTTTGACCGATCGCCATACTTTCCCACTGTTATATATGACAGCCGGAAAAGTAAAAATCGGAAAAATACACCTGTCTGCTGTATATTTTCCGTTAATAATCATTGATGTGTTGTATATATATTTTAAGTATTTTGTAAAATATATATACAACATAGGGGAGATCGGGGCAAGATCGGCATGTTAAGCTTTACTTAAATTTTGTGTAATAAATACTGCTGTAAACTGAAAAAAAAGCTTTGCATATTGTCTATTGGAATGTTACCTTACTATAGAACTGGTTAAAATCAGTTTGGAAATAAAAATAATTAAAATAATTACAACTTTACAAGAAGAGAGAAATTGACGAAGTTGCCCCGGGTATAGGGGCAAGATCGGCAACTTCTCTCTTTTTGTAAAGTTGTAATTATTTTAATTATTTTTATTAAAGTTGCCCCTGGTATAGGGGCAACAGTAATGGGGCAAGATAGGCACGTATATAAAATTATGTTATTAACAATGTATAAGTTGGAATTCACTATTAAAACAAAGAAATACAAATCCAACACCCATTTAATATTATTACAACGAAATGCAAGTTCAAAGACATATATACATGAATAACAAATGCAAACATGTTTTCATTTATCATCTGTTTGATTTTTATCCTTTGCTTCTAATGTGGCTTTATGTTGCCGATCTTACCCCGCTAGTCATGATTTCGAAACATTAAGTACAACCCTGAGAACAGAATGCCAAGCCACGATCTGGCCACGTGAATAAGTTGAAGTTACATCCTTCTAACAGGAAAAGTAACTTTCGTTATCATGGAATTATAACAAAACCTGCCAATTCAATATAAATGGAAAAAAAATATTATATGGAATTGAACGAAAATGAAAATTTGCTTGATAATTCAACTACGCTTGTTGGAGAACAATAAAAACACTACACTCAACAAGCCACCAATAAAACTCAACTGCCTAACCTATAACCAAAGTCTCCTTTTAATTTGTTTTTTAAAAAAAGCGCTTGACAAACTTGCCCCGCATGCCGAAGTTGCCCCGATCTCCCCTATATATTTAATATATTTTACAAAATACTTAAAATATATTAAATTATATTTTATTTCCTTGCAAAAATTATCAATATCAAAGGTTCTGTAGGAATTAACAGTTTTATTCGAAAAAATAAGATCATGTTTAAAAAAACACTTTTTCTGATAATTATATGACATTGAAAAATTAAATAAAGAGAAAACAAGCCAAAATATTTTTCAAATAAATTTTATTATATTTTCATAAATATTATTTAACAACATTTTTAAAAATTATTATTTATCTGGTGGATAGATTAGAAAACCAAAAGATGTTGCAATAACAGGGATTTTATATGCTAACTCACTAAGATCAGGCACAAAATACCTATTTAAAGATCTTAAGAAGAAGGTAATTGAACGCTCTGGCAAAACTTCCGAAACAACCTTTCTAATCCTCTTAGGCGATGTAAAACCGCGGTAAGTATAACTAACCGGTGCGTTATTATCTAAAGAAAAATCATAAATTACAGGAAAGTCAAAAACAAAGTGCGTTTTAAAACTAACTTTAGCATAAAATGGTGTGTAGTCATAACGTATTCTAACACGGTATGGAAGTCTCTTCGGTGTTGAAGTAATGTTCCAAACATCTGCAAAATAGTGAAAACTAACTCCAGAAATTTCAAGGTAGCATGTAAATGTCATCGTGGTATTTTCTCGATATATAGGAGAACAATTTCCATGACTCTTAACTCCGTAAATGCCGGTCATTAAACAACCTGTATATTCTACTTTTAAATGTGAAAGTTTTCCTCCAAATTCATGCATTTTCGAGATGACAAAATTAGGTATATCGATCGATTCATATCCTTTCTTTCTTGACATGGTTTCCGTTAAAACTTTCATATAACGGTCGGCAATTGGCGATTCTGATGCTTCTGAAATATATTTATAAAATACGTTATTAATATTAAATTATAAGATTATCTATTATTTTATTTTACATAATGTTCGTTCTGTATTCATTACTTACCACATAAGAAGACAAAAAGTAAGAATAAAATCACCTTTATCATGTTCCTTTCCTAAAATAAAAATAATAATTATAATAATCTATAATGATGTAAATCGTCTTCGTATTTTAAATTAAGTTTATTTTATATAATATTAATTGAAATTTATTAATTTCATACTTTTTACTCTATTAATTTGAAAAATAAAAATAATTTGATCAAGTGAAAAATATACTTTATAAACTTTAATAAACAAAATTTGCATTTTATATCTTGCATTTAAAAGAAATAAAATGAAAATGCGATAATTAAAACAAAATCTCGTAAGGAAAGGTGGGATAAGAATGCGTGGCTTTTAGATTTTGTCTTAATGCACTTCCAATTATCAATATAGATATAACACGGTAGTTACGTTCCGAAAAAGTGCCGTGTTATGCGAATCCTTGCTATACGAAACAAAGGACTAATGCAAAACATGGGTTAGATTCCAAAATTTAGCAAAAGTATACTATTCTTTTTCGTCAGTAAGAGAAATATGCTTATTAAGACAATCGATAATTTATTTTCAATCAATAATTAATTAACAATCGCAATTAAAAGAACTGTATAATAGGTAGGCCTATATAATTTATATAAACCTATAAACCTATATATAACTATATAATTTATATAAACCTATAAACCTATATATAACTATAGAGTTATATATAACTCTATAGTTATATATAGGTTTATAATTACCTATATATAACTATAGAGGTAATTATAAACTATAACAATACAAAGCAATAAAACACACGTTTAGCTTTTATAGGTGTTTTATTTATCTAATTAGTATATAACACATATGAGAAAAAACAATGTTTATAATTAATTAACCCTTTCTTTGCGCCACAGAGTACTTTTCATGCTACACTCTTGCCTCAATAGTGGGGCAAGAGTATGTGACTGTGCCAATATATCTTACATTTTTATATTAACAAGCATCACAAACTAATTCTCCTGATCTTTAATAACCAGTATATTCTTCATGCGTACCATTCTTTACATTTATCCATTCTTCTGATGGAGGTCCTTCGTATTTTTCATTGAAGATGTGACTTTGTTAACAGAGTTTTTGCCTTTTTTCAGAGATTAGTTTTGGTAATTTGCTGGAAACTGTGTTGATTCCAGTTTCATCTATATTAAATATTTTTTTGGAGCTAAACTTTATGTTATCGTATACTTCTTGCAGCATATTGTAAAATTTTGCAACTTGCATGCAATTGAAACCCATTGCTCGAGTAATACTTCTAGCTTCAGGTTGGCGAAGGGATAAGGATGGTCCATTAAATTTCTTTGCATTTTTAAGGAAATAATAAGCCCAATCTCTTCCAGCTAACTAAAGTTTATGATTGAATGGATGCTTCAATTTATTCTTTTATGCTAGCTGGTAAGCTAGTGACCGAATGTTCAACGCCATAAAACATTTTGTTCATTGTGTGCAGTATTGAGAAAGCTCCTTGCGTTGCTCTTAGTAAAAAATTTATTTAAATCTCCAAAAAGATGTTAAAATGCAGTTAGTATTTGTAATTAATAACAAATAGGTAAATGAGCCAAGTGTATTTCTATATTTCCATTTAAATTGAATTTGCTGATTTTAATTAAATGAGATAGTTAGGTTCAAGTAACCAAACTAGTTAAACAATTTCCTCTTTATTAATATTACCAAACAGTAATTTGTGGGACAAGAATACAGATCCGTACTCTTGCCCCAACACTTTTCATGTTTCACGGGATAAAATAATGACATTGTGTTTGCGGCGGTAAACGAGTGGCATTAGTAATGATCGATAGAACGATATACCTTACGCTTAAACATTTGTTTTTATTTACATGCGTATTTAAGGCAGAAATCTGAATTCTGAATTCTAAATGTAGAAAAATAAGATCAAAGCATAGAAAAATCATTTACCTCAAATAACGAACAAGTTTTAATCTCGGCGATAGTAAAATCGCGCTCAGTAGATGTCTACCATCAGCTTCATCAAGTGATACCAACAACATGTAAAATAAGACAAAAGTGAAGTTCGTAATCTTGCTCCTCGCCCCTCGCGCATTCTTTTTCCACATTTATGATTGGGCAAAGAATGTTTAGAGCTAAGCACGATAAAGAATCCTCCAGACGTAAAGCAAATTAAACCGTGGATGAAAACGTTTTCAGAAATTGGGTTGATTGAGAAAAGAAACAACACTGGTACTAGTTTCCGAAGAAATAGTCGGTGCAGTTCAAGATAACTTTAATCAATTAGTAGTATGTCTTCTCTACAGTTACAAGTACCAAAGTCTACACTATACACCTGTAAGGAAAAATCTACAGCTTTATGTCTACAAAATTGAACTATTTCAAGAGAGTAAACTTGAGGAATTATCTATTCGCGTATTAAATAAAATTGGCTTGGATAAACAGTTTGGGCAGAATGTTTCTTTTTCGGACGTGACCTCATTTCATATTAGTGATGTAGTTATTCGGCACAATGTACGTATTTGAAGTTCAAAATATACATGTAGTTATAAACATATTCGTGACAATCCTAAAATCAAAATGTGGTGCAACCTATTATACGATCAATTTTTTTTTGAATGATTTTTTCGAGTGAAAGTATTATGGATCTTTCTTTATTCACGAAACGATTTATGAGAACTTATTTCTAGATCTGTTTGATAATTATGATAAACTGCATTTGGAAGAGAGGGAGCTAGTATTATCTTCCAACTGAATAGGGCATTCGCTCATTGGGCTCAAATTGTTCGTGACACTTTAGATGAGACATTACCAAACCACTGAATAAGCCGATTACAGGTCTATTTTGTCATCGTGCGACTTTCACTCGAAAAAATCATTCAAAAGGAAACGTTCAAGAACCTGTTCAAGAGGTTGTAAAACATTTACTTTTGTTGTTATAACTAGTCTTTCAATGTAACAAAAATTTGCAACCCGATTAAAAGATGAAATGACTATCATGAAAGTTTTGGTATGTTTAAACTCAAAATAAATATTTTTGCAATATGAAAGATTCCAGTTCGTTTCCATCTCACTCTCCCTAATAATCCAATCAATATCAAGATAAAATTAGTAAATACCAGTACCTGTAGGCTACGTATTATAGGCCTATATATCGTAATGAAATTTCTAATTCATAATATTCCAATTTAGAGAAAGTTAACGATTAAAGATTAAAATTTAAAACAAGTAAAACGGCAACACCGTATTTGGTACAAGACTATGTCTCGGAGACGGAATCACTTTGATTCTCAAGTCAGGTCTCGTTCTTATTCTCCTATCTTCTTTGATATCGCTGCTTTTGGGCGCGATCGTTCAAACTTCGCCGGCCAAGACCACGAGATCGTCCATGATGCATCTTCGATGAAATTAACTTATCTAATTTCAAAATTTCTCTCCGTTGCGTGTCGGCCTGGTTGAATTTTTGTCGATGGGTAACGAATAGTTTCCGTTTTCGAAAAAAATAATCGTGGCTATTGTATCATCCGAAATTATTTTTTTATTTTGCACAAACAATGTACAATTTAACCTGATTATAATGTCATCGAGTGTAACAACAACCCTAATATAACGTCAAATTTTTATCGGTCCTACGATTTTACTATACTAGATAATGTTAAAAAAAACCCACTTGTAACGACATAAAACCGTTTTAACGTCATATTTGAAGAACTCCCAAATTCACAAAATTAGATTACAAATTTTATTTAACATAGAAGAAACTACGTGTTCGGTCCTAAGGTCAGAGTGCACTTCTTAGAATGACTGTGGGTGGTACTCTCTCCTATCCGACTTCGGTGGGGTGAGGTGGCTGTTTTGCCTGTTTGTAGAAGAAGGTCGCCATTTTGTATTTTATTTTGATTCGGTTCTCGGTCCCCAGACTACCTACGAGTCTGGATTTTTTTATGCGCAAATGATTTGGGCACCTAATACTCTGTGCCAAATATCAACTCTCGACATGTACTTCTTCATACCTGTATGCCGGTAACATAAAACGGCAGTACGATTTTATAAACAAGACATAGTCATGTCAATAAATAAAAATAAATTGTAAGTGAAAACAGTTTTATATTAGGTTGAGCTTACTTAGAAAGAAGTTTTCTATACAAATTTATGTAATTTTGATTAGTTTACAGAAAATTATTTCATATTTAATATAATCATTAAATAACGTAAATTTAAGATATTAAATTGTTTAATTCATTTCAAGTACATAAATTAATCATTCTTAATTTTTATTTAAATCAAATATTAGTATAAAAATTAATTCATTAAAAAATAAAGAAAACATTAACGTTTCCTCAACAGAATGCCATATTTTATTTAAACAATTAATTCAAACTAA
Source organism: Centruroides sculpturatus (assembly GCF_000671375.1). Lineage (NCBI taxonomy): Eukaryota > Metazoa > Arthropoda > Arachnida > Scorpiones > Buthidae > Centruroides > Centruroides sculpturatus. The sequence goes on along the minus strand of NW_019385822.1, from coordinate 163,264 downwards.
AATTTAATAATAATCAGTAGTTTATATAAAGATAATACTTACGTAATGATTGATATCTCAATTATTTAATTTAATTTTAATTTTTGTCATTTACAGTTTAAATAGTCCGAAAAAAGAAAAGTTCTACCAATGAAAAAAAGCGATAAATAAACTATTTTTAAATTTATTTATACATTTAAGACTTAATATAATAATTAAAAAGAATTTTTTATATGCAATATTTTTGTTTTCACGACTTTGTAACATTTTCTGCTGACCATTAAAAACAAAATGTTGAGAATTCGCATTAAAAACTGATGACTGATATAAACACTTTAGTTTATGACAAATAAGTTTAGCACAAAATATACAATTAAATAACAGTTGTAATAAACGCTAAATATTCATATTTATCGCAACATCGAATTCACTTTTAGCATAAAAATAATTTAGCTTAGTTCAGATATAAAAGAAACAAGTATTGTTATTATTACTTTAATAAAATCATAGTTGTTATTTTAAAATTTCCGTTATAAAAAATATTACATTCATACGAGAAATATCTAAAGAAATACGTTCAAGTCTTTCATGAGAGAAAGAAAATCTGTAACAAAATTTATTTAAGTAGGCCTACTTAATTTTTAGACATTGTTATCATTGAATACATTCCTTTAATTTCATGTATATGTTACCGCTAAAGCTCGAAACTCGTTAATCTGCAGATTACCTAGCTAATCTGCAGATTAACTAGCGTAATCCGTTAAAGTTGTGAAAATTGTTCCATTTCTCAAATTACCTAGGTAATGTACAGATTATCTAGGTAATCCGCACATTACCTACTAGGCACTCGGTAAAGTGAAAATAAGATCTTTGCCACAAATAAATGTACCACAGATAGGTGTGCTTGTCGCAGAAACCAATTGCTATGAAATTCAAAGTGTCACCAATCTTTAGACTGCACAATTGGATAATGTTACCTATGGTGGTAAAACGGCGGCTCGTCTCTGATTCCGGCAAAGAAAACAGTGGGGACGGACGTTCAAACCTAACCTAACCTAACCTATTCTAATAATTTGGTTGGTAATAATTATGATAATTTATTAAAATGGGTTAGGTTAGGACAGAACGCGCGTCCCACTGTTTCCTTTCTTCTCTTTGCTGGAATCAGAGACGAGCCGCCATTTTCTCACCATAGGTAACATTAACTGCACAATTACATCATGCTATCACCAGAAAAAGTATGATAACTTTATTATTTTTCGTCTCCGGTCCAAAAGTAGGGTATCGGTGAAATCGTCTCGGTCCCCTCAGTTCAGATAGATACTCAAAGTCCCGAAATTCCATAGGTGGTTATCTATATAATAATTTCCCTAATTGTATTAATATTTTAAATCGTTTGATTTTTTGTATGTTTTTTAATTCGTTGATGATTGATTCTATCAACTAATTTGTTGATTGTTTGATTGTATTAACTTGATTCTTTAGATATTGAAAATTAAATAAAGAACATTATGTTAATTTAAGCGTACAGAAACGTTGCTGTTGTTTCAGCAAAGATCTTATTTTCACTTTA